>NC_084826.1:22338095-22511654 GCF_958449725.1 Rosa rugosa
AGCAAAGGAATCTGAAATTTTGGTAATTCCACTTTCAATGCTTCTTCTCTGTTGTCTTCTCCCAAACCCATCAAAAAAAGAAAAATTGAAATTGATTTCAGCTGCAAATAATTGAATTTGATTTTTTGGATTGTGGGTTTTGGGATTTTTGATTGAAATCGAAGCAGAGAAGATGCTGGAGAAGATCGCGTTGCCGGCGAAGCCATCACTGAGAGGGAATAATTGGGTGGTTGACGCCTCACATTGTGGATTCGATCTGTAATAGCGAATTCCAACATATCTTCTTGTACCAGAGCTTCTGTTAGGAGTAAAGAACCCGAGTTCAATTTTTTCTCCTGATAGAAAACTGAGGTAGGTAGCTGAGTTCTGCTCTCAACTGAGGTAAGACAAAGACCTTTGACTTCGACTTCGAGGTCTGGGGGGCAATGTTTGAACCCAACGGTAGTTATTGGCATACTTTTCTGGTACTGTTCAACGGAGTCAACCGTTTTACTGTTCCTAGGTATGAATATTGGGTCAGGCTTAAATCGTCAGGTACCATTTTGATATTTTTCAAAGTATAGGTATGAAAATTAATAGTCTGAAAAAGTTTAGACACTGTTTAGAAGATTTTCCCTTGAGAATACCTGAAGTTCCAGATTTACCCCTCAAAATTTAACGCCCTTGACGACTTTACTGTTGCTAGGTACAGAAATTAGGTCGGGGCCAAAACTTCAGGTACCATTATGACATTTTTCAAAGTATAGGTATGAAAATTAATAGTCTGGAAAAGTTCAGACACTGTTTGGTTGGGCTTTCACATGGAAAAAGACCCACTCCGTTAGAGATGGTCTAAGCTGGCAAAACATGCTTTCACAGTTTCACGCTTCTTTTCTCTTTTTTTGTTGTATATTTTAAATCCAAGAGTCCGGCTGAATCTTGCCATGTACAAATGCCAATATGAAAATCCATATATCCACATAATTTCACTGAGCTACAACAAAAAGAAGAAGAAGCGTAAACTAGAGTCTAAACCCTCACAGTAGTACAATGCTATGTCTAGTCGACCGAAACAAGTAAAGAAAACCATACAAGTAAATTTCATTGTATAATTTGCTGCACACTTATTCAAGAATAACAATAAAACGAAAAAGAATTAACTTGTTACAACCAACTATACAACTCAAGGGAAAACTAAATGATCTCTGTCAATGCACTCAATTGTAGTACTAATCAAGCACCATAGCTACCAATGTATAAGTATTGGACACTTGGCAGGCCTAGATATCAAAGCTAGAATTAGAGAGTGTTGATGATAACACACAATGTATTACTTTAAGGAGTCCGGATCAAGGAACACCATATTTTACACAAATTTTGACACACCTTGTGAGCCATTAGATTTTAAAATGTTCAATGGTTCAGATTTATTGTTTGAATGATGTCAACCCAACACCAAATGATGTGGAAATAATATGGCATTACATATTTCCAATCTAAAATTAAAATTTAGAAAATCAACACGATAAAAACTAAAAAGGAAAAACGAAGAAGAACGAGCAGAGAACAAGAGTTCCCAGTTCCTAGTTCCCATCACAATTCTGCAGGCCTTATTACTCCTAATTCTCACAAGAGTACTGAGATGAAAAACTTACTTATCGTATTACCATTGACATCTCTTTTCCATCAGTAAACATGAAATCTAAAAGAGTGGGGCATTGCTTTTTTCTTCCCCACATTGCAGACGAGATCCACCTACTCTCTCTAGAGCCTCTATCCTTCTATCAATGAAGTACACAATTAATTTCAAGCATACATTTATAGAAGATAAATATCTAGTTCTCCTCAAAATCATCTTGAAACAGTCATACATTTAGCAATGGCTATTGTGACCAACAACACTGAAATCTATTCTTTACTGGATTCGTACCAATACATCGCATGAGATAAGCAATAAATTGTCAAATATAACTCCAGAAGTTGGTCCAATATAGAAATTAACAATAGGGATATATGAGTGTTGATTGGTATTTGATAAACAAACAATAATCCAATCAATAAGATTTAAATTCATTCACTTGTAGATGTAGAGTTTCACCAAATCCAGTTTAATTATATTGTTTAAAGCCTTAACTGAAAAGCTGTGCCTCCAATTCCAATTGGTCAAAGAACCAGATTCCAATTGCTTCCACCAAATTTGCAAAAGAAACCTCAATGAATGGATAAGCAAGATGAGGATATGCATCACAGTAGCCATTGACAGAAAACCCAGATCGATGATAACAAAGACCCAAAAGGGTCCTTTCACAAAAGAACTGAAAAACTAACTTTTATTCAAAGTCCACGTGTCAAAACATTACTGGGGCGTCAGACCAGCTGGCAATCCCAGCTGGTTTGACGGTAGCACCTAAAAATTTCTCCTTTCTATATCCCTAAAAATTATTTTCATCCCCTTCTTTTCATGCATTTATTACTCACATTCTATTTATTACATTAATTATAACTTTTTAACAAATTTTCTTATGTAATTACAAAAGAAAATTCATAGGATATTTTACAAAGAAATTTCTTTTATTTCTCAAACCAAACGAGGCCTAAAACTGTTTAACCTTACCTTCAGTAGCTAGCAAGTAATTTGTGAAAGATTCATACGTCTTTATATAATGTGCCATCAAAATTTTCTCAACCCTGTTGACCAATCCGTTATCATTGAAAAGTCACCCTATCTTCATGCTTCTTAATCGATGGCTTTGGTTAAATGCACTCTGTATGATAATTTGGGTATACCTTTTCATTTTTGGTATCTGATCATTGTGTCTAATGACTGTATGCTTATGAATAGTGTACATGTAGAAATTAATAGCAGAAAATGGAAGAGTTGGTGGCTTCAATCCTATCAAGGCTGAGATTTAGTGTGTTCATAAGTCGTGGAATGATTTGAACCATAATCTAGGGTTCATGGCAAAGCACCTCTCCACATCCAGGCACAACCAACTCTCATCCACTACTTGCACCCTTTTCAGGTGTTTTGTTCTTCTAGACACCGAAACACTCACTACTACAGAAACCTAAATTGGGGACACATGGATTTTGTATACAATGACATCATTTTTAAAATGCGTCCTTGTATCATGCTTAGGACGTTCTAGTTTTTTTCCCAAACACGGGGGAGACGGGAGAGCATGGTAAACTAAGGCGCCTACCTCTGAGTTTGGTAAGGTCCCAGGTTCGATTCGAGGAAACCCAGACATAGAGAACAATAATATAGAAGTATATATATCAGTCTCCCAAATCACGGCACTTTGCAGCAAAATTGAAAGGGAAAACCCTAAATTTTCACTTTCCCGGGTTCTCCAAAATTTCCCTCTCTAAGTTTCAATTTCCCACCATGAAATCTCGCCAAATTCACTTTAGAAATCACCCCGTTCATTTACTCAAACCGAGGTATCAGAGCAGAAGAAAAAAAGAAAAAAGAAACCGAGTTTTATCAATGTGCTCTGATGCTTAATGACCCATCGAGCATCACTGACTTTGATCCATAGCTTTTCTTCCTTGCATAGTCTTCTTTTGCTGTTCTTAAGTGCTCAGGCTGTCTCTGGCTCCAGTATGCTCATAGAGTTCTCAACTCTGAAAGGTACCATCATGCCCATCTCCTTTACGTTTTGGGAAGGACTGAAAGATGACGCCTGATTCTAGGAAAGTTGGGACGGGGATGGCAACATCCCCATCTCCTTTTCTCACGCCTCGGCCCGAAAAGCGGCGTGGTACTCTTGATTGGAATTCGAATCACAAGGATAAGGATAAGGAAGTTAATGTGCAAGTTGTGCTCAGATGCAGGTCAGTTTTTTTCTCTCTTGATTTTACAGTTGATGGTTTGAGTATTGATTGTTACGGTTTGATAATGACTTGAAATCTCTATGAATATGTATGGGTGTTTATTTGTTGGGTTAGATTCATATTTGATTGCTATTGGTAATCTGGAATTGGGTTATAGTTATAGCCAGCAGCTTTGTGATTGGTAACTGGAAATATTTGTGGGGTTGCTAATTGATTTTCAACTTGCTGTGTTCTTAATGAAGTAGGGAGGAACTTGCAGTTCATTGTCACCAATTAGATTATAGTGTGTGAGACTTGATATGGTTTTTGACGTGTGGACCATGGAAATGTTTGTTTGTTCTGGTTTGGCATTGAAGTTTGTTTGTTCTGCTCATAGAGGCACTATTTACTTTTGTTGCTCTGTTTTGTTTTGCAGAGTCTATCATATGAAGTGTTTTCGTATTTCAAAACAACCATTACTTCTTCCTCACCAGCTCATCCAGAATTCATATTTCTGCAAGAACCAGGTATTGTTCTCTCTATTCCTCGATGTACATTTGTATTATTTTCGAGTATTTTGTTATAGTAATTTTTAACTAGCTTTATTGTGCAACTATCAAGTAACCTACTATCTGTGAGTTTAAGAATCGATTTTGTTGAGTTGTCACGTATCTTTGTATAAGAAATGACTTATATTGAATCACAGGTTTGACATGTTATTTCCATTACATACTTCAATTTTACATTTTTATCATTTCGCACTGGTAATTGATTTCAATCAATTTTCAAATTCCTGATGGATTTTCTTAGTTTTTGTGGACCTCGCCGGAATTGAGTTTGTTTGCTCACAATTTTATGATTAGAAGTAAATTTCAAGCTAAAATTGCTTCAGAAGTGACTAAATCGGAGTTATAATGGAGCGATGAGATTTGTGTGCGGTGATTTCTCAGGGAATCAATGTCGGAGATGTTTAGAAGCTTCAGGACGCAGGGATCTACACCTGCAATGGCTTGACGATGCACACCAAGAATGTAAAGCCAACTTAACCTCTGAATTTTTGAAACTGTAAATGTTCAAGTTGGATGTCCTTACTGTGATTGTTTTTTGGCAGAACTTGACTGGAATTAAAGGTTTATCTGAGGTCAAAGTCGATAAGATTTGTGAAGCTGCTGAGAAGATTGTGGTTAGTGCTCAAATTCTGTTGCAGTCTTGTACTAAGTCTGGTATTTGGTCTAGCTGCAAAAATGGCTGAAGAGCCATTCAGACTTCTGGAAAAGATTTCAGTACTTTACTCCCTCAGCTGGGTCGGATCCCTTTTTTTTCTTTATCTTTGTTTCCTCCCTTAATTATACAAGAGTTTTATTTAAGATCTGCATGGCTTCTAATACATATGGAATTGACCATTCTGTTGGATAATATTATTGCATTTAGTCTTCCCATAATTATTGCTTTGCTTCCAGTTCAACTTACATTCATGATTCAAGGTATATATTTTGTTTAGGTTGCCAATGTGAATTGTGTGTCCCTAGAGTCATTGCCAAGGTATATATTCATGATTCAACTTTCTGTACTGCTTCTGATTTTTAATCTTGTTTTGTTTTCAGATAATGAATTTTATGTGTGCTTGCTATCCATCATATCGTTCTTTACATAGGCCAAGTAAAAATGAGACACTTGAAGGTTAGCCTTTCTTATAACAGTTTGGATCTCCATAATCGACACCATTTGTATTTCACATCCTTTTTTTTCCCCCTTTATCTTTGTTTCCTCCCTTAATTAGTCTATATTTCCTGGAGGAGTTCTTTCCATATTTTGTAGTAAGAAATGATGTCTCCTTGTATTGACAGTTGGGGAAAACAAAATTCTTGATGCTAAAACTGGTTCAGCAAGCAAGAGGCGACGTAGTACCAAGACTGTTAAAAGTGCAGAAATCATCATTTAACAGGTGTGCTCATCTATATATCATGCGATCCCAATATTACAATGTCAGGTGGTTTCACCTTTTCTTGGTAGGGTCTGTGCTGCTGTGAATAATATTCTTTAGAAAATGAAAGTTGAGATAAGGTAAGTTAAATTTCCACTGTAAAGTTGGAACAATTTTATATTACCTTTACCTCTGTGTTACAGTTCATTGAACTAACACGAATCAACAACCATATCTTTGTTTCTTTTCAGTTAAGGATACTTCAATATGCACTGGTTGAGTTTATGTTGGTTTGGCTAGGGGTCAACTTTGTTCTGTACCATTTTTTGTTTTTCAGTTTATATGTTCTGTACCAACTCCATCTTGTGGAGTTGTTGAGTGGAGCAAGTGGATAATATGATGAGTTTTCCTGCTAGAAGATCAGAAGTGTTTCCAAGTGTTTCAGCAACTTACAAATCAAAGATTGTATAAAACTAGTAATTTGCATTATAAACTATAAACCCGCAAGTAGAAGCAGTATTAGGAATACTTGGGACATAATCAAGATTCAAGAACTAACCGAGATTTGGTCTTGCTGTGGCAGTATTATGAATTTGACTGCTTCTCAGAGTCAACCAGTTTCTTATATTAACTGCCTTTCAAAATATCAAATTGCAATGTTTCAGTTCTTATTTCTTCAACTCTGATTCCATATATATATGCAGTGGTATAGCGTGCAGGAGGTTCAAAAGTCATGTTATGCAACTTGAAGCCCTATTGAGAGGAGTGGCGCCAATGTTGACAGCAATAGGTTTGGTTCCATCATTTCTAGCAACAGATTTTGATTATGGCTTATTAGTTTACTCTACAAGTAAGGAATGTTGCGTGGTCTGAATGATTTAGATGCTTGTGTGTTTTGATGTGGACATCCATATGTGGTTGCATCTATTAAGTTTTGGATTAAGATGCTGCTATGTAGTACGTTTTGTAATGTAATCGATTAATAGTAGTGTTATATTGCTCACTTGCACTAATGTAAAACTTTTGATATCAGGTTGAGGACTAGCAAAAGAAAGATCAAAAGGCCAATAAAGTACATTAACTACCAGGATTATACACGGTAATTACTTTTGCTTATGTCCTAAGTTTGGGATCGTAGAGATTACATTTCGAAATATGACTGCTCTACAAGGGCAAATAACATAGTTCCAGATGGAACTTTGTTTTGCTTCTTTCTTTTGCCTCTGCCACAATTCATGATTTGCCTTAAGAAAATTTGTCTTAGTTATTATGGTATAGGTGATATGTGGGCTGAGTTTCAAATAAGTTTATAGCTTAGAAAATGGAATCAATAATACCGTGGTATGGTATTTATGCAATTGAGAACTTTCTATGAAAAGGCTAGAAGGTTTTTGGTGCCATGGCCTCTACTTATTACGTTCTAAATTTTGCTTGTGTTTCCAAACAACTGATCTTGTAAGCTCTTTCACTAATAATTTGCTTACTGTCTCCAACTATGTGTGATTCAAATTCATTTATATATATGTGGGAATTTGATTTTGTCAACCCCATAAAGAAAATGCAGTAATATAAGTTCTCTTCTTAGTCGAATTGAGTGGTAAAGCATATATTTCTTCTCTGTTAATTGATATTATGCAATCTTGACAAGATTGGACAACTATCTACAACAATATTGTTGATTTTCTGGTATAAGTCTTGTGATTGAAGACTGAATTTTCTGCTTTAGTCATATTGTTGATTTTCTGAAACTATTGTAATGTAGGTACTTCTATGCATCAATTTTAGCTTCACGAGTATTAAAAACTAAAAAGACATGCTAAGCAGCAGCTTGAGTTTCTTCAAGTGTTTCCTCTTCGTCATCAGTCTATATACATGTTCCACGCTCATGATGCTCCTCTAGGTAACTACTATTAAAACTGTCTTTTTGTACAATGATTTGAGTTTTGTAATTGATCTTTTTGGTAACTTTTTCAGTTTTATAGATAAACTACATTTAGGTGGTTCCAGACTTCCAGTGCTATCTGATCATGGAAGTCCTATTGTAGGTGGAGGGTTCCTCTGTACATTACTTCAGAATGTTGTGCTATTTGTTTTCTTTAGATAAAGATTTGTACAATTGTATGTATGTCTATTGTCATCTAGGATTAGATAAGATTAGAATGTATAACTAGGAATCAGTTACTAGAATGTGCTTGTAGTCAAGTATATTGTAACAAGTAATAGATACAATAACGTTTGTTTTGGGATTGTAAAGATTATTTGTATGTAAATGTCTTCTTTTCATTTCAATGACTTTTTTTTTTGTGTTCTATAATAGATATAAGGACGTTTTTTTAGCGTCCTAATATACATTAGATGACCCTTTTCTCGGATTTAAGGACACTTTTTAAGTGTCCTAATATACATTAGAGGACGCTCTTCTAATGTCCTTAAAGACATTAGAGGACGCTTTTTTAGTGTCCTTAAAGGCATTAGATGACGTTTTTTTTTTAGATTAGAGGACGTTTTTCTGGCGTCCTTATAAACATTAGAGGACGTTTTTTGAACGTCCTTGTAAGTGACTTACAATGACTCCTTGATAGATGACGTTTTTTTTGCGTGTCATCTAAAGTTTTCGAAGACGTTTTTCGAACGTCCTAAAATGGTTTTTTTGTAGTAGTGACTAGAAAAGGAAATTGTATTCTCATTGCTTAATCTCTGCAATGACACTAATGTGGATGAAGAAATCATTCATTTTGTTAGCGAGGACATTAATATTTCGCCTTCTTTAGATTTCAGAATTTTAAGAATTCGAAGCTTTGGAATCTGTAGGTATTAATAGTCATTGTAATGGGATCATTTGTTTAGCAGATTGTAATGGAAACATTGCATGTGTTATGGAATCCAGTAATCAAGCAACTCAACATTCTTCCCAAGTTTTTCCTTCTTCTCCCTTCTCCGGAATATTCAACCCCAGTTGCTCTTGGATTAGGTTATGATCATAACCCAAATCTGATGAGTACAAAGTTATTCAAGTTGTGTCTTATGGTGAGGTGATATATGGTGAGGAAGAGCATGTTGTTATTCCCTCTCCTAAAGCTGAAGTGGGTAGTGGAGAGAGATCAAAACTGATTATTTGGAAACCGAAACCACCATCTTTTGGCCTGGTTATTTCCATGTATGCTTCCAGCGAATTTTTTGTTGTCGAGACATGAGCAACAATGCAATAATATCTTTGATAATTTGGACATGGAATACATTATGGGACTTCGTGTTGTTTTCGACACTCGTGCTGATATATTTCGGAATTGTTTTTGTATCTAGAATGTTTTTATGATCCAATGGCCTATTATTGTGATACGCGCATAGATGTTTGGAATAATTCCATTGTTGTTTTTAGCTTTCATCATAGTTTTGCATGTCCTGAATCCCTTGAACTATGGGTGTTGGATGACTTTGATGGTATTAAGGGTTATTGGTCCAAAACACTTTCACATCGAGCCCTCCTCCAAAATTCAAATGGCATGCAAATTTTGAAAGAGTGATGCCACAGATGGACATGTAGTCTCCTTCAAGCTCTATACTAGATAGCTTAAACTTATAGCGAGCATCCATTTTATTTTCACTGTATGTATTGTTTATGTTAGTAGTATAGTTTCAGTTACAGAAGGCAATAAACTTGAAAGTAAAGATAAATAAAGCACTCAAATTTTCCAACGTTGTGACCTGTTGGTAAGTTATAATTCCAACATTGTAAAGGTTATGAGTTCGATTCTCACAGATATATGTAATGGTGGGGCAAAGGGTTTTTTTTTAGAAAAAAAGAAAAAAAATCCATTAATAGATAACACATGTAGATAACTCATCCATATTCTTTTTTTTTTTGAAAGGAAGACGACAAACTATATTAAGTGATAACTGAAGGTTACATGGAGCGATGCAAAAGCATCGAAAGAAAATAAGAAAGCGTGCATAACAAGATGCACAGACGCATCTATAATGAAGCAGAAATAAAGCAGGATAATAAGATGCACATACGCATCTAAAATGAAAGGTAATCAGGATGTGACTTGATGTCGAATGACATCGCTGCACTACATATGTCACGAAAGCAGTGTAAATGTAATAGTAACCGTAACCATAACCGTAACCGATGAAATAATCACCTAGGAGAGGTGATTCGCTCACCAGGAGTTCGAAAGTAATCGAGGGTGTCAGAAACTCGAAAATTAGCAAACGAAGTACTCCTAAGAACCAGAACCAATACCAGATCAATAGGAGTAGCTGTTTCGGATCCAAGATCAGAATGTGTAAGCGACCTGGATCCCAAATACGGAGTCTTGTCTGCTCGAATCAGAGCGTCGCCTCCTGCCCCAGTGGTACTCAGATCCACTGACTGGAACCATAGCCGGCATGCATCATTCGCCTTACGAGGATTGGAGCTCCTCAGAGATGGGGTTGAGGTCTTCGCAGCAGACGGAGCAGATGGTCTTGGCGAAATCGGTGTTGGAATCCCATCCCCTGTAATCATGGTCAAG
Organism: Rosa rugosa; assembly: GCF_958449725.1. Lineage (NCBI taxonomy): Eukaryota > Viridiplantae > Streptophyta > Magnoliopsida > Rosales > Rosaceae > Rosa > Rosa rugosa. Next base: position 22,348,332 of record NC_084826.1, read on the forward strand.
CAGTGGCCCATCACCTCCCCCGGACCAGATCTATCCCACAAGCTGATACGCTTAAAGCAAGAGCATAATTTAACCCTGAAATGTCATTAGTAGTATAAGTAAATAGGGATCGTTCTATTCCGGGGATTGAGGGTACATCTGTCATTGTCAAACAATTAAACAATTAAAATTAAAACAAAGTATAATATTCACAAGTATAAACATTATTTATGAAATTAGGGGGGATTTTTGGTTTTGGTTTTCGAAAAATTAAAAACAAGAATAAAAACTAAGTATAAACTAAAACACAAATACACGAATGAGATGTAAGAAATAAAGATTAAAACCAAGTTCATGATTAAATTCGAATGAACCCTACATTGTTCTTCCAAGTCATGTGAAAGGAGTTGATCATGTGAAACATTAGAAAGCAAATGATTTCCCATATTTTACTTTCAACGCTAATTAACCTAAGTGAAAGCACCAAGACTAATCCTATCAAACATGTAATCAAACCCTAGAAAGCTAGTCAATCATACATGTTCAACGCAAGAAGTTCAAAGAAAGGCTATCAACTCAAGTGTACAACTTAGTATGAATAAGTTCATCTAATTGCAATCCTCTTCAATTGAATTCGATTTTTGTCCAAAATCTTTACTACTTTGACTCAAGTTTACACAAAACGAAAAGTCGATTTCATGTTCTTAAACCTAGCACCATTCATATCGAAACCCTAAGTGTTTGCAACCACATAAGATTAAAATACAAAAGTTATCTATAAAGCAAATTCAATCGAACAATCACACATAAGCAACTTTGGAATCACAAAGTATGAATCGAAATCTTCATTCAATCATAAAATTTCAGAATATAAATCTTGTTCAAACATCAATGTTAACTAGAACAACATCCAACGAAATCAAACAAGGAGAATCAAAAGTGATTACAAGAAAGAAGGTTGAATTACACCGTGAATGGAGAGATGGATGAATGATTCGAATGATGAACTAATGAAACTTGAAAGCAAGCTTCAAAGTGCACGGCTTCAAGGTGGAATGGATGATGATGCTCATGGCCTAGTCTTGCTTCTTCCTTCCTTGCTTGAAAACGCCAAAAGTTGAACTAGAGAATGGAGAGAGCTTCCGCGCGTAGAGAGAATTTTCTGAATTGTGTAAGTGGTGTTGAGACGTCTAGGGTAGAGAGTATATATAGGGAACGGCCAAACTTGGTCTCCAAGCCGTGAATTTCTGATTTATTTTCCAAGGAATTAAATTAATAATTCCACATAGCTTCCACCAATGAGAAGTTGCCAAATAAGCCCTAGTGTGTCATCCAACCAATCATAAAACTCCAAGAAGATACCCTAATATATTCTTGCCGAAATTCCTTGAATATTTTCTGATTTTCTTCTTGATATTTCGGCCAACACATGCTTAGGGTTTCTAGGAATGAATTCTTTCCATAAACTTCACCCTAGAAAATCTCTTGCGTAATCTTTTATTCTTCTTTTGATTTTCACGCCACTTTGCCTCTCCTCCCTTTGGTTTTCACGGCAAAACATCCCTAGGGTTAGGGTTTTGCGTCACAAACCCTAATGTCATGGGCTTTGATGGGCCTTGATCCATTTTGCCGAAAATCCATAGAGTTCTTGGGCCTCGTTGCTTCATCTTCAAGCCTTCTCATCTTCCAACGCAAAACACATTATTTTTCCATTTCTTTTTTCATAGTTGCGTTGGAAACTTGCTAGGGAAGCCTTCTTCCATTTCGTAGGATTTCCTGGTTGGACTAGGAAAGCTTATTTCTTCATTTCTGCTCAAATGTGTGGGCCGTTTTCTCTCATATTCGTTCGTCGTGATGTTCGCAGGCTCATCTTTCCATTCGTGCGTTCATTTCCACTTTTTAGCTCGGAGGTCCTAAAAATAGAAACTGTATTAAAAATAGAAACTTTCTAAAAATGAAAAATAGAAACTTACTAAAAATGAAAAATAGAAACTTTCCTAAACTGAAAATGGAAACTTGCCAGAAATGAGAAATGAAAACTACAAAAATGGAAACTTTCTACAATAAGGAACTTTCCCAATCAAAGAATGGAAACTTTCCAAAATAAGGATTTTTCAAGGAAATGGCGCAGAAAAATGTAGGGAAATGCAGTTAAAACGTCGCATTAAAATGCTCCTATCACAAGCCCATCTTCAGATGTGCCCGGCACTGTCGGATTGGGTTAACAGCCGGTGTCGTGCCAACCCATCAAGGCGGCACAACCCCAGCTACTCTCCACCAAACACCATCAGATCCACTTTCCTCCGATTTCAGTCGAGCCCGGATTGGATGAAGATGACGAACTCTCGGTGCCATCCCAGTCCAGGTATGCAGCGCAGCCTCTTCCCTCCTCAGAAAAGAACCGCTATGATCAGATAGCATCTGATAAAAGGAGGACGTCGCCGGCAAGATTGCAAGCCACGGCCTATCAAGCGACATGGAATGAGCCGTGCGCCAAGGTATCGACACCGAGAACGATGCCGGAATGTTGCTCCATCGTTGATGGAGTAAGGTACAGAGAGGCCAAGAGCGGCGCTCTCCCAACCCTAGCAGAGCGCTAGGTATTTTCATTGCATCATAGTATCCATATTCTTGATAAAAGATGACAGTATTATTGTATGGAAGCGGCGAAAAAGTATGAAGTATCAAAAATATAAAAATAATCAGAAAATTCACAACACAAAAGAATTTTACGTGGTTCACCCAAAATCAAACGGGAAAATCTATAGAGACCCTCGCTTTCACTACCACTAATACATACGAAAGAAGATTACAAAATGTTTAACAATTAAACTTAAATCCTAGTTACACCTGAATACACCCACTGACCAAAGAACCAAGAACATAGAATTGAACAAATATGTTCTTGCTCACTGATACAAAAGATCCAAGAAACATAGTAAGCACTAACCAAAATAGTAGATTAGTCTTCCTTCAAAACTACTAAGAAACAAACAAAAAGAAAAAAGAAAATGAAAAAAAAAGAAGAAGATATAATAAGAGAATATATCGCAGCAACAAAAGAATCGCAGCCCAACCCAGTCCATCCTTCACCAACCGGCCCACTTAAGAAACACTATAACAAAAGTCTCTAGGGTTTAACATCATCTCCTCACCTCTTTCTCTCTTCATCGCAAGCCGTTTCAGAGCGTTGTCGCAGCCGCAGCCGCAGCAGAGTCGCAATGGCACCAAAAGCGAGAGTTCCCCGAAAGACCCGAAACCCAGATCTGGTCCGTGGAGTGGGTAAGTACTCCAGGTCCAAGATGTACCACAAGCGCGGTCTCTGGGCCATCAAGGCCAAAAATGGCGGTGCCTTCCCACGTCACGACGCCAAGCCGGCGGCTGAGGCTCCGTCGGTGAAGCCTCCCAAGTTCTACCCTGCTGAGGACGTCAAGAAGCCCCTGGTCAACAAGCACAAGCCCAAGCCCACCAAGCTCAGGTGCGTAACTTTCCCCTGGTTTTAGTTTTTTTTTTTCAAGTAGAGAATGTGTTTGTTCTGTGTTTCATATTTGTGTTTGGGTTTGGTATTTGTGTGTAGGGCGAGTATTACACCCGGGACTGTGTTGATTATACTGGCTGGAAGGTTTAAGGGGAAGAGAGTTGTTTTCCTTAAGCAGCTTTCATCTGGGTTGCTTCTTGTTACTGGTGAGCTTCGGTTTCTCTTAGAAAAGTATTAATCTAAACAGCTTTAACATTTGTACTTTTGTTTTCTGTGTGTTAATGTGAAGATTATGACCTCCTATGCACACTGCTATTGTTTTTAGGGTGGTTGGTTAGTTGAGTAGTAGTTATTTATTGGGTAATAGGCACTCTAAGCTAGTTGCTGTTTAGTTGTGTAAAGATTGAAAATGTATCGAAAGGATTGTCTTTTTGGGGAAAAGCGATTAGCGTAGTGAGAACTGAATGCATCAATCTTCAAAAGTATCACCATGTCTTGCATACATTGTTACTTTATCTAAGTTATCCAGATGAATTTCTGGTTGGGATTATGATCTTACGTCTACATAAAATGTATGATGAAGTAAAATTCTTGGGTTATTTTTGTAGACAGAGGTTTGGAAGTGGTTTAGCCAATGATTTTCTGATTGTTTGACTTGTCTCCCTTCTGCTCCTTACAATGAACTTGTTCAAGTGTATATCTAACTTGAGTGCTATTGCAGGGCCATTCAAGATTAATGGTGTTCCTTTGAGACGTGTGAATCAGTCCTACGTGATTGGCACTTCCACCAAGGTCGATATTTCTGGGGTTAATGTGGAAAAATTTGATGACAAGTATTTCGGAAAGGCCGTGGAAAAGAAGAAGAAGAAGGGGGAGGGAGAGTTTTTTGAGGCAGAGAAAGAGGTTAGCCTTATCAACTCGTCATTTACAATTTCCTGATGAAGTTTACAATTCTCCTGTATTACTTCTACTATTCCATGAATTTAAAATTGTAAAATTTAGGTGTCATCATTGCCTTTTTTTGGTTATGTAAATAGGCTTTTTATAAGATACATGTATATCCTGGGTTGAGATTCTAATAGTAAATCCGTTTGTACAGATGTTCTGTAATTGTTAGGTTTCTTTATAATTGTGTCCTCATGCTATTGACACTTAATTTCTGTAATTGGTTTCCAACGCCAGTTTCATCCGGTTTTCATTTTTGTAGAGACATGATACACCCATCTGTTTTGCAACAGCCATATTTTGTTCAAGTTTGCTATTGGAAAGTCATAAATACTCTACCAGCTTATTTCAATTTTTCTTTCCATTAATATTTTCCCAACAACAAATTGCAGGACAAGAAAGTGTTCCCACAAGAGAGGAAAGATGATCAGAAGAGTGTGGATGCTTCGTTGATAAAGTCCATTGAGGCTGTCCCAGACTTGAAGACATACTTAGCTGCAAGATTCTCTCTTAGGTCTGGCATGAAGCCTCATGAGCTTGTCTTTTAGACAGTCAGCTCTTTTCTTACTTAGGATACTTGTTCCCGTTCTTGTTTGTTTCTTTACTATGATTGTATGTTCTGTTCACATTGAGATCCGAGATTTTGTACTGATCGGCATTGCCTTGCAAGGGATGTTATGATTTTCATTTTGATTTTCTGGTCATCGGTTTGCTTTGTTTGGTTGCTCTCCATTCCGTGTGTTTTTTTTTAATTTTTTTATATATTTATTTATTAATACTGCGTTATTGTAGAGTAGTGATGGTACATTTTCAAAACCCTTTCCCATATTTTTGTTGTTGAGATCTTGATATCAAACAGACCTGGAAATTTTCAACATAATACAACCATTTGCTTCAGGAAATTGAATTTCTAAACGGAATGCAAATCTGAATGTAAATAATACAAGGAATCCGTACTGCTTGAACAGATAGCAACTAATTTTCTATCTGCCTCTCGATTCTCAGAGCATGCTATCAGCACGAGATGGCAGTCTTCTGAAGAAATTGCTGGGCACTGAAGGTAGCTTGCTTCGGAATCTAGGGTGGCGTAGCCAAACTATGCCGGAAATCAGAGCAATCATCTTGAAGGGTGTCACATAGAGCACTACAGCGATAATAAGGCACAAAAATACGAACAAGCTGCTTGCTCTTGGGTCTCTCCAACTGAGCACTGCCTGGAATCTCTCCCCCTGAGTTGCAATGTCTCCAACCACCGTTTGAATTCTTCCTGCAACACTTCGTAGTCTATCATACCTCATTCGCACCACGTCTTGGGCCTTCGATGTAGGGAAGGTGTCAAACTCTTCATCCATTTCATCTGGGTGAACAGCTTCTGCCCATGAAAGTTTAGTATCCATACTAGGTGGAACTCTCGGGCGGAAACGGAAATTCCATATTCCGATGAGAAACATGTAAAGGAAGATCGTAGGGAGGATCAATTCTGGGTAGCAGATCAGGAGGACAAACAGAACATGAACTAGAACTGTAGTGATTGGGTTTTTCCAGTGACGAACTTCGCCAAGCCACCTGCTCATGGAGATTAGGCCAGAGAAGAGCGAAACAATTCTGAAAAAGTTGGCTTTGCTTCTTCTCATGCTCCACATGTGGGAATCTACATCAAGCATGTACTCCACCACCTCTTTTCTTAGCGGTGGCTCAGCTCTGCCAAGTCTCGCAGCTACAATGTTCATTGCCTGATATCTCAGACTATCTAACTGGTTTACAGTGAATGGATGCAGGTAATGCATTTTGGGAAGCAAGGGATGGCCGTAGAGGTAGATTATATTTGCTAATGAGAGACAGGTAAACCTTACTGCTAGTTGTAGTTCCCCCATCTTTTTCAATCCAGATGGGTGAAGAACAAGAAGTGGATAGGAGTTGGTGTAAATCCTATCCATTTCAAGAGTTGATAACCGGATTCTTACCTTGCCAATTCTTGAGTCATTTTTAGCTCCACTGCCAGAAGTTGGTTTCTCATTTCCACCCAGGTGGCAGTTGTCGAAAACTCCTAGTGTGATCACGGTGCAAGGGTCATAGACCTCCCATGTGTATTGCTCATTCCATTTCGGACTGAAGCTTTCGATGATTGTTCTGGTCCTCACCCATTTCTGCCCATACTTGGCTACACAGTAAGCATCAGTTGTTGATTTACCATCCTTGGTCTTCATTGGAAGAAGCCCTTGAGCACTTAAGATCCCCACTTCAAGAATCCCAATTGGCTGCTTCCATAGCTGCCTAGCAGTAGGCCTCACATCACTGATGTACAAGGTTGATTCATCTAGAACATGGTAAGCACCCTCAAGGCAGACTCTTAGATGGACTCTGGTTGAGAACTTGTGCTCATGCCTCTTGTCTCCCTCCAATGCACCAAAACCAAATCTTTCGAGGGTGAACCAGCGAGAATGGACTGGCCTGTGATCCAAGCGCCTTTCGAACATGGTCAGTGGAAGGCTTATTTTCCCCACTTGTTCATCTTTTGCAGAGCTTACTTTGTTTTCAACCGTAAGTACAAGCAGTTCTTCGAAAGGCTCTGCTGCTACGAAGATCAAGTCTTCATTCCACATTGGATTGGGGGTTTTAGTTGGACATAACTTTGTCTTGAGTGTCTGATTTCCAACATGAACCTTCACAAAAGCTTGTGGTGTTTGGCTTTTGTCATGCGGCTCCACATCTTGAGCTTCAATTACATTGACTCTGAGATACCAAAGTTTTGGTGAAACGTAAACTTTGGACCGAATGCTGAAAACTCCTTCTCCATGAACTGAAGCAGCATCCGAGTGCCAAGCTTCTGGGAAAGCTTCATCAGCCTGTGTTCCCATCCAAACTGCAAGCATAACCTCTCCTCTAACCTTGCTATCGCTTGTCCGGTGTTCTAATCTATACCACTGAGGAGCCAAAGGGCTATCCGGTGGAACTCTAGTTGGCACTTCATGCATGTCAAACACCACTTTCCCTATATAGTCATCTCTTGCTACCATGTCTTTTTCTCTGACATATACTTCAAGTATGGAAGACTGAATCTTCTCCTTTGAGAATGCAAACACCTGCTTCCATTCAGGGTTTGTTCTCTTCTCAAAGTGGTGTGTTTTTCCCTTGTAATTTCCGAGCTTCACTTCTACGTAAGGATCACAGCTTCCTGTTAAAGGATTTGTTGGAAGATTTTTGGCTTTAACAACTCTAACATAGAGATAGAACATCTGCTCAACAAGGTCGTAAGTGCTTGTAGCTCTTTCGCTGCTTATCCACCCTCCTCCACCACGAACTCCTCCATGTGGCCATCGTTCCCCAAGCTGGGGTTTCGTGTCCTTTAGTTTGTAGTCCTCCTGGGGATTAGGGCCAGCTTGTGATTTCATTGCTGCAAGTGTGGATGCTTCTCTTCTGGAAGATTTCAGGTCTTCTCTAACCTCTTGAGCCTGCCTAGTGGGAATGGCACCAAAAACTTTCGAACGATGGGAAGTTCCAGTGTGAAAATAATGAGAGTACTGATGCTTCAAGTATTGATGCTTAAAGTATCTTTCACTGCTGCAGCAGCTCTTGTACCTGAAAAACAAATTTCGTACTATGAGTAACAAGATATGCGCAGAAGATGGACTATATAGCAAATATAGATCTTGAGATTCCTCTCACCTTTTAACACACAAGAACAGCTTCAATGCTAGTAGGGGTTTTCAATAATCTTTGCTTCTTCGCTTCTTATGTTCCAAAGCCAAAGGATTCTTGTTTAGCAAGAAATTTGCAACCGTGTACTTGAACCTTTCTGGCTTTGTTGATAGCCTTAGGTTGTGAATATGAGGCACTTGGGTGCTTTGGGTAGAAAGGAGGTTCTGGTTCCTAAAGGTACATATCAGTATTCAGAGTATGAGTTCTGCTGTTCTGGTTTCAAGACTACAGTCTAAAGCTAGATAAGACTTTCATTGTTATTTCTTAGGCTTGAAATTTTGGGAATCTATACCACCACTACCAGCTTGACAATGCCTTTTTGGTTAGTGATATAAGTTAAAAAGTAGTGCCTTATACTTGATGGGATAAAGAATGATCAAGGTTTTGATTGAGGACAAGTAATTTGAAGGGAAGGGCGATAGTGAAGGTATTTTCGATGTGAAAGAAATGGCACTAAAAAATATGTGAAGAAAAGAAAGGGCTTAATTAGTTGTCAAAATTCCATATTTTTCTGGAAAAAGAGAGATGCCCCACTTGAAAGGACAAACATAGTCTTTTAGACTTGAAAATCCTAGTGACTTGGTGCAAGTTCACTTTCCCAGATTCTTTTTCAGCCTTAAATTCTCAAACTGTATACAAAATGAGCAGCCCAAAATTGCCCTCTATTATACATTCCTTGTGTTGGAGTTTACAGCACACCTCACCAGTGCATTCTTGTAATTTTGTTTGAAGTTCACAGTTCTCCTCCTTCTGCAGCAGAGCTAATAGAAAGCAAAGCAAAGCAAAGCAAACCAGGTAGAGATGATTAAAGAGCTAAAGCAGCTTGGGTGAGCTTAAAAGAAGTGCAAAAACATTACAGAAAGAAACCTCAAGGGCAGATGACCTTGCACACAAAGATGCTTTTGCCCATTATTCTCTTCCTTTATTCCCCTTTGATAAATACAAATTCTCACTGAGAATGTTGCTTTTCTTCCCCTAATCAGAAATTTCAGGGATGCTTCTTTATACAAGTACGTGATCCTCCAAAGGAATCACAACTGTAGTTGATGTAATAACATATGTAATTTCTGATAGATCCCTTGGTCTGGTTTTTGCTGTATTTCAGCTTTAAAAAAAAAAAAAAAAAAAAAAAAAAAGAGAAGGGATGCTTCTTGATGGGCCAAGATATTGGTTCACCAGGCTAAAGTAAGGGTTTAATTCTCTATTGTTACAAAAAAGAAAAAGAAAAATTTCTTTTGCTTGCTTTGGAAACAGTAAAGAAACCGAGTTTCAACTAACATAATGAAGGCATGATTGGCCCATCAAGAATCCTTCCTTGTTGTAAACATCTGTCATCTCATTAGTGTTTCAGTAACTTTATGTTAGAAAATTTTCAAAATTAAAAAGAGGAAATTTTCCCACTTCCAATGGAACAATTTCATTTAGTTTAAAGTTGAAGAAAATGTTGTATTTATTTACTCAAGAGGCTGAATTGACTGACCAAACATTTAAACAGATGTGTAATCTACAATCAATTAAAGACAACAATATCAACAAATGCAGGTGGCTAGTCAGAGGTGGGTTATTCTTCTATGATTGTAGAGTTCGATGTTAACTTCTGATGCTGGATTTACAAGAAGACGGGGAGAGCATGGCCCTTCACTACCAGTGTGTGAATATTTGAATGTGAGGTGAATTTCGCTAACAAATAACACCCATTAGAAATGAGCAGCACGTATAGTTATTAAAATGAAAACAAAACTAGACTAAAAAAGCTTCAATCCCTATTGGAGAACATCAACACCACTTTTAGAAAATCAAATTAATGCTCACGAAGGCATGCAATTGTAGTATAAGACATCACTAGAATTTTGAGGGAGCTTACCAAGGTTAGTGACAATATAGACTGTATGATATTTATACACTCATTTGACATCTAATTGAACTAAAATTACAATTTAATTAAACCAAATTTACTACAATCACCATAAAGTTACCACATTCGTTGTACACTAGCTACTTACATATAATTGAACAAAGTTAACACATTGACAACAATTTATTCATAAACTTGTAAAAATGTTGTAGGTACAAAAACAATGACTCTTCTTACTATAATGATAACAAATTTGTTCTTATATTTATAAATATGTATATAACATACACGTAGGTACTATAGAATTTATCTATAGACTAGCTAATAGCAAGGGATTGACTAATTATGAAAGCTATTATATCTTGGCCGTCTTCCCACAAGGGCCTGCTTTAAGGGCAAGTTCACCCGTTGGGTCACCAGGTCACCCACTATTCACTACTTTTTAGTGTTAATTTCGTGCACTGGGTCACGAGCACAGTGTATTTCGTGCCCTGGGTCATGAGCACAGTGTATTTCGTGCCCTGGGTCACCCGGTACAGTTCTGTGTCACCATGGTGACCTACACAGTGTATTTTGTGCCCTGGGTCACGAGCACAGTGTATTTCGTGACCCAGAGAATGAAAATATACACTAAAAAGCAGTGAATAGTAGGTGACCCGGTGACCCAACGGGTGAACTTGCTCTAAGGACACACCTTCCTTCAGTGGAGGAGATGAAGCAAGCTACTAAAAACTGACAACACTTTGATAGGCGTCATTTGGCTTTCCTCGACTCCTCTTTGGCTCCATCATAGCGACCCACAACTCGCCTGAACCCTTAACCTCCTTATCAAATCCAGAACTGGCAGAATTAATTAATCTCCAGCATGTGGAGATATAAGTAGGGCATAACGAGACTCTACCTAGGTGGCTAGGTTACGAATCCACTTCTCTAACTAGTGTAAGATCAAATATGGACATAACACATATCATCATAAAGTAATTGATGATTAGCTTAATATCAATCCTAGTTTAACATGGATACAAACAGTAAATCAATACTAATAACTTAATGAATAGTGTATCAATTCATTAAGGATAGTAATCCATTGCTTAGTCGACAAGAAAGGCTACAAGTTGTGATACATTAGGAATCTAAGAGTGAAACCTAAACCGACAAGGAATGCTTTAATGGGAAGCTTCTTGAGGTTTAAGTCTCATATATATACAGATGAATTGGTCCCTGATTACTACCACGACTATTGCATATTGTTCTGTCCATTGAGAAGCAAGTTGGTAAGTAACAGAAGACCATATTCAGTGATCGTGTTTAGCAGCTGCATAAGATGGAATCCATGACAGTGATTGCTGAAGGTAAGCCTTAATCCTATTATGATTGTTGTGCATATGTTGTGAGCATGTAACTATGGTTTTACAATTGGTATCAGAGCATAGGCTCGCAAATATGAAAAAAAAATCGTTTTAGGGTTTTGCAAAACAAACATAAAATTTTTTTAAGGGTTTTTGCTTTACGGGTCAAGTAATTGATCAGGTTACTGACCAAGTCACTGGTCATGTAACTGATCAGGTACCTGACCAAGTAAGTAACTGACCAGGTAACTGACCAAATAACTGGTCAGGTACCTGATCAAGGTAAGTTACTTAAGTCGACTGCTGCATCTGGTTAATTATAAAATTCTCGCTTCCGCTATGATTTCTTTAGCAGCAAATTGGGGAAAAAGCAAAAACAGGTTTTTCTGTGAAAAATTGTTTTCGATTCATAGCATGATAATTAAGTTTTGATTGTGCTCAAGAACCCTAGAAGCATTCCCGGCATGCGTTAGGTTAGAGTAGATGGTGACCGGATGAAATTTACAATTTCTTGATTGTTCTGTGGATTCTAGGAATCGAAACAATTGTCTGTGCTTCAATGTGTATGTGTGAATTGATATGCATGTTGAATTGATTGTTTATATGGTATTGCATCTGTGATCGTATGACGATGTATGAAGAACCAGAATCTCCCAAATTTTGCACATCGTTGAAATTGACAGATGCATGAGCTTAAATTTCTTATAAAGATAATGATCTGGGTAGAATATATAAGCTCAAGTGTTTTGTGGTTTTCTGTTGGCATAAGTGATTATGATGCACAAAGCATCCTTCATTGATATTGGCAGAAAACACTGATCAGGTACATGTAACTGGTCATGTAACTGACCAAGTAACTGTACCTGATCGAGTAACAAAACTGAAATTGTGTTTTGTGTTTTAAAACTATGCTTCAGTTATATCTTCCAAAGAAGTGGTTAAGTATGGTTTTAGAATACAAAACAGCAGTATGCATGCTTGATGAAAATAAATACGGATACTTAGAAATTTTTCTTCTGTCTAAAGATGTGGATAAATTTCTTTGGATAACTTGTTTTCATTGAACATGGCATATTGATAAAGAACTCCAGGATATTAAGTTTCTGCTCAAAAGTGATGCTTAATATTGTTTTTGTTATGGACTGACATGAATGCAAGTATGGTTTGTTTAGGTTTTCTGTATGTTCTTGTTTTGGTTGCTTAAAGCTAAATAAAACACAGAAAACTTAAACATATTTTCTTTACAAACTGAGAACTCACTCGAATTTTTGTTTTGCTCCTTAGGTAACTCTTACATGAACTTGAACAGTGTCTTGATGTTAACTGGAACCAACTATAGAGCTTGGCTAGACTCTGTGGAAAATTATATGGGAATGCATGAGAACATAGACTACTGCTTTACTGAGGATAAGCCTGAAGAGTTAAATGAAAAGAGCACCAAGAAAGATACTGACCTTTACAAGAAGTGGCATAGATCCAATAGAATGGCTAAGAACCTCATCAGAACATCTATGTCTAAGACTGTCAGGGGAAGTATAGAAGAGCCTGAGCTAGCATCAGATTTTCTGGAACTCATAGGTGCTAAGTTTAAAGAAAGTGAAAAAGCAGAAGCAGCTAGGCTAACCAAGGAGTTTCATGATTTGAAGTACATGGGTTCAGGGGGAGTTAGAGAACATATTATGAAGATGATCAATATAAATGGCAGACTCAGGGAACTCTTAATGGGGGTTAGGGATGAGCAAGTAGTGCATTATGCACTACATTCCTTGCCTAACAGTTTTAGTCATCTTAGGACCAGTTACAACTCTCAAAAGGGAAACTGGACTCTAGATGAACTTATATCCATCTGTGTGGATGAGGAATCTAGGATCAAGGAAGAAAAGGAACCTGCTACAACCATTAACCTCATTGAGAAGCCTAAAAGGAAAAAGCCCCAGAATAAGCTCAAGCCTACCAAAGCCATAACTAAGAGTTCAACAGCTGTAGTGGCCAAGGAAAACAGGCCATTCAGGTTCAAGTGCTACTTTTGCAAAAGAGTAGGACACATGAAAAAGGACTGCACTGGCTATAAGAACTGGTTAGCCAAAAAGGGTAAGATTTTTTCTAATACAGTTTTTTCCTTAGAAATTAATCTTATAAATGTTGAACCACAGTCTTGGTGGATAGATTCAGGCTCACCTATTCATATTACTAATTCTTTGCAGGGATTCATAAGGAGGAGAATCCCAAAAAGTGATGAAGTGAACCTGTGTGTAGGAAATGGCATGAGAGTAGCAGTCAAGGCTATTGGAACCTTAAAGCTCGATTTAGGATTAGGAAAATTATTAGTTCTGGACAATGTTTTTTATGTACCTTCCATGAGAAGGAATTTGGTTTCAGTTTCTCTTTTAGTAAAATCTGGTTGTAGACTTGTTATGGATAGTAATGGAATTCTTATTTCTAAAAATTCTGTTCAAATTGGTTCTGGTGTTATTATGAATGATTATTTACAGTTAAATTGTTCAATGGCTCAACAAGAAATTTTACTTGTTGAAAATAACACTAACAGTACTAGCACTTTAACAGGTGTTAAAAGAACCAAACTAAATGAAAAGTCTGCATTTTTATGGCATAGAAGACTCGGCCATGTTTCAAAAGAGAGACTGAAAATTTTGGTGAAAAACAACATCCTAAATGAACTTGATTTTTCTGATCTAACAGACTGTGTTGAATGCTTTAAGGGAAAAATAACTAATACTAGAAAGAAGACTGCATATAGAAGCCAAAATTTATTAGAACTCATACACACTGATATATGTGGACCATTTAGGCATCAAACTATCTGTGGGAATGTGTATTTTATCACATTCATTGATGACTTTTCTAGATACAGTTATATTTATCTACTTTCAGAAAAGGCACAAGCATTGAAAGCCTTTCAAATCTTTAAGTCTGAAGTAGAAAATCAACTAGAAAAGAAAATCAAAACAGTAAGATCAGATAGAGGAGGTGAGTTCTATGGCAAGTACACTGAATCCGGCCAACAAAAGGGTCCATTTGCCTTGTTTTTACAAGACAATGGAATTAAAGCTCAATATACAACACCCTATAACCCACAACAGAATGGTGTTGCAGAGAGAAAGAATAGGACTCTTTTGAACATGGTTAGATGCATGATGTGTACAACAGGTTTGCCTAAATTTCTGTGGGGTGAGGCTTTAAAAACTGCAAATTATATTTGCAACAGAACACCTAGCAAAGCCATAGAAAATACTGCTTTTGAGCTTTGGTGTGGCAGGAAACCTAGTCTTCATCACTGCCATGTTTGGGGATGCCATGCAGAAGCTAGGATTTATAATCCAAGCTTGAATAAACTTGATCCTAAGACAGTTAGTTGCTATTTTATAGGTTATCCAGATAAATCTAAAGGCTATAAATTATATTCTGCTTATCATTCACCTAGAATTTTTGAAACACATCAAGTAAAGTTTCTAAGTGAAAAAGTTCACAATACAAACCTTGAGGATTTATCCTCAGATTTTGAGGAAATTGTGTCGGATGAGAATATAAGCGTAGCATTGCCTTTAGAACAAGAAGTAACTGATCAAGTCACTGGTCGAGTAACTGACCAAGTAACTGATCACGTACCTATAACTAGTCAAGCAACTGACCATGTCACTGACCGAGTAACTGTCACTGGACAAGTCACTGACCATGTAACTGGTCAAGTATCTGACCAAGTCACTGGTCGAGTACCTGTAACTAGTCATGTCACTGACCAAGTAACTGGTCAAGTACCTGTCACTGGTCATGTCACTGACCACGTAACTGACCAAGTAACTGTCACTGGTCAGGTAACTGACCACGTAACTGACAACCCTCAGCCTAGAAGATCACAGCGAGCAAGAAAACCAACTTATGGGGGGGAAGATAGTGACTACATTGTTTATCTGCAAGAAGCAGAAATTGAAATAGATTGTGCAGAGGACAATGATCCAACTACATTTAACCAGGCCATTGAAAGTAGTGAATCTCATCAATGGCAGCTAGCAATGGAAGCAGAAATTAATTCCATGAGTCAAAATGCAGTTTGGGAATTAGTTGAACCTGACCCAAATCAGAAACCTATAGGTTGTAAATGGGTTTTCAAAACCAAAAGAGATGCAAATGGCAATATAGAGAGACATAAAGCAAGATTAGTTGCCAAGGGTTTTACACAGAAGGAGGGCATTGACTTTACTGAGACTTTTTCTCCAGTTTCTACAAAAGACTCATTTAGAATAATCATGGCTTTAGTTGCTCACTTTGATATGGAGCTACACCAAATGGATGTTAAGACAGCCTTTTTGAATGGTGAACTAGATGAAGTGATTTATATGAAGCAGCCAGAAGGTTTTGTGCAAGCTGGAAGTGAAAACTTAGTATGCAGGTTAAGAAAATCAATTTATGGCCTTAAACAAGCTTCTAGACAGTGGTACAAGAAATTTGATTCTGTGATTTCTACTTTTGGATTTACAGAGAATCTTGTTGATGAGTGTGTTTACTTGAAGACAGTTGGGAACAATTTTATTTTCCTAGTACTTTATGTTGATGATATACTTTTGGCTAGCAGTAACATTAAACTGCTTAAAGACACCAAGAGCTTTCTGTCAAAGAATTTTGACATGAAAGACTTAGGAGAAGCATCCTATGTACTAGGCATTGAGATTAAAAGAGATAGAGCACAGAGACTACTTGGTTTGTCTCAACAGAATTATATTACCAAAGTTTTGAAGAGATTTGGTATGGAGAAGTGTGCAACTGGAGAAGTCCCCATGTCCAAAGGAGATAAACTAACCAAGAAGCAAAGTTCCAAAAGTGATGTTGTGAAAGAAAATATGGAGTCAAAGCCTTATGCTAGACTTGTAGGAAGTCTCATGTATGCACAAGTCTGCACTAGGCCAGACTTGTCTTTTGCAGTAGGGATTTTATCAAGATTTCAGTCTAATCCAAGCCATGAACATTGGGTAGCTGGGAAGAAAGTGTTGAGATACCTGCAGAAAACTAAAAGTCACATGCTAGTTTATAGGCAAGTGGAGGATCTGAACCTCGTTGGATTTTCAGATTCTGATTTCGCAGGGAATTATCCAGACTCCAAGAAGTCAACTTGTGGATACGTGTACATGCTAGCAGGAGGTGCAGTTGCTTGGAAAACCATGAAGCAAACTCTAGTTTCAACCTCCACCATGCAAGCTGAATTTATTGCAGTATATGAAACTGTGTGTGAAGGACTTTGGATCAGGAATTTCTTGATGCAGACCAAAGTGTTAAGTCACATTGTGGCAGACACACTTGTGATTTATTGCGATAATGAAGCTGCAGTTTTCTTTAGCAAGAACAGTAAAAGATCAAATAATTCTAAGCATATTGATTTAAAGTATTACAGTGTTAGAGAAAGGGTTAAGCATGGTGAGATAGCTGTTTTGAGCATTGACACGAATTCACAGCTAGCAGACCCCTTCACCAAGGCATTGTCAGTAGCAGCATTCCAGAAGCATACAGCCAACATTGGAGTTTTAGCTAATCTAGATGCTTAGGTTCAGTAGAGAGTTAATCCAGTTGGAGCAATTTAAATTTCTAAGGTTTTTGAGTTCTTGTATTTTTTAGTTGTGGTCTTTTGACTTTATTTATCACAACTTGTTTGTAATGACAGATTTTATTATTATCAATAAACTTTTGAGGTATTTCCAGTTATGATTTTGCTGCAGCTTTATTGTTTTATTTTGGAAATTATCATCTTGTTTTGAATATCATACTTGCTATCAGATGGCTTAAATCATGTGAAGCATGATGTTAAGGTTCAAGCAATATTTTTAAGCCATCAGTGTTCAGTGAATTTGCTTGAGTTTCTGGTTTTAGAAACATAAAGTAGGACCTAATATATGTTTACTTGTTGATACACATTAACATATATTGTATCACTTCTGGTTGAACATATGTGGATTGCAGAAGCTTATGTTAGTGGTTTTGAAACTCTGCATTTTTGTTAAAATGTATATTGTTTCTTGCTCTGCATAAATAACTGTGATCTGACCATGTTGGAATGGATTTTCGATTTGAGTTTGTTATCTGGCGCGCACTTCAGTAAGTTAAGTAGGTTTTGATGTTCTCTGGTGCAAATCATCGAGCATGATATGTGTGAGTCCAAGGGGGAGATTGTAAGATCAAATATGGACATAACACATATCATCATAAAGTAATTGATGATTAGCTTAATATCAATCCTAGTTTAACATGGATACAAACAGTAAATCAATACTAATAACTTAATGAATAGTGTATCAATTCATTAAGGATAGTAATCCATTGCTTAGTCGACAAGAAAGGCTACAAGTTGTGATACATTAGGAATCTAAGAGTGAAACCTAAACCGACAAGGAATGCTTTAATGGGAAGCTTCTTGAGGTTTAAGTCTCATATATATACAGATGAATTGGTCCCTGATTACTACCACGACTATTGCATATTGTTCTGTCCATTGAGAAGCAAGTTGGTAAGTAACAGAAGACCATATTCAGTGATCGTGTTTAGCAGCTGCATAAGATGGAATCCATGACAGTGATTGCTGAAGGTAAGCCTTAATCCTATTATGATTGTTGTGCATATGTTGTGAGCATGTAACTATGGTTTTACAACTAGGGCATAACTTGTTTATAGTAAACTTAATCCAGAACTTTTCCTAAACGTTTTAGCTTAATAACCTCAGCTAACTAACAATAACCAACAAACACAAAACCAAATATGACTTCATTGATTTGATCGAAAGTAAAAATGACTTCTGCATATAAATGGGTACATATTTTGAGTCGGGACCTTTGAAATTCATGCAGTCATGCATTTCCAAAATCGAAATAAAACTTTAGTGAATAGAGATTTAGATAGGTCAACAATACACAACAAAGCGAGCATGACCATCAATTAAGATGAAGTTGATATATACCAGATTCAAATCATAGATAACCAATTGAAATTTTGAAACAGTTTAAAATTAATTCGAAATGCAGTTATAGAATATATACAACGTTCGCTTACAACATGTATGTTTTCGACAACCGAGCATAGTACAGAATTAGAAGATCATCTTGAATTCGAAAGGGGAGGAATTCAAACCTGAAAGTATTCTTCTCTTGGCATACAGATGGATCCAAAATCTGACGACATTTAGCAAAACTTTGGAAAAAAAATATCTCGAAATGGTAGAGATGGTAAACTATATAGACAATAGTCGTTTATGCTTGTCAGTGCAATTCTGCAATGTATTGATTTCCAAGAGAGCCATGGACGCTGCTCCATTAATCTGTAGAAGTTTTTTTGAAGGTCTTCCGACCTCCACATCAAGAAGGGCATTTTAATTTGTTACTTTTTTTTCCTGTTTCTTTATTTAACCACAATCTCAACTCACTATAAACCTGAAATGGGCCATGTTTTTTTTTTTTTTGAAATAGAAGTTGAATTCATTAGATCAACAGCCAACAAGCTAAAGTTTACCATAACTTACATAAGCAAAACTCGGCAAGAAAATCCGAACTAAATTATCTAAGCTAGAGCAGATTATTAAAATATCTGGGACGCTCACATTTAAGTGAGCCTATACAAGCATGAAAAAACCTCACCTCCTACGGAAAAGAAATCATTCAACTAGTCCCCACTTACCAATCACGCAATTGTGGTACAAGTAAGACACTAGAAACGTCATAGAAGACTCATAGAAGTTAATCCAACCTCACACATGCTCAATACCCTAATACATTAGGGCCCCGATTGCCTTGACCCAAGCGTAAACCCGTAGGTCCAAGCCCAAATCAAGTCTTGCATAGCAGGAAGACTCCTCTGCCCCATCAGCCCAAGATTGAGCCCATGCTCAGAGACCCAGGCCCAAATCCACTCCTTTGCCTCCGCCGCGCGCCGTCATATCCTCCGGCGGCAAGCCTATCGACCACCGCTCTGGCGGGCGGCCGTTCTAACAGTGCATCAACATTAGACCTGTTGCTTCTCTGCACGTTGTCAACAGTTAAATTGGTAAATATGCGTACAATTAATTGAGATAGTATAGTTTGGTTGTTCAACATGATAGAATTCACAAGTTCAAGACTTCAAGTCTCACTTTCGAAATTGGTGGAATAATAATTAAAAAAAGAAGAAGAAAAAATGTTTGTGCAAGTGTGAAAAATGTTACGAGATACAGATCTATATACTACTAACAAAAAATTTCAATGGGTGGTTCTAGTTGGACCTCCAAATTTGATATTTGGACCTCTAATTTTTTTCAATTATTAATAGATTTTGTCAAGTCATATGAAAAGACAAATAAGGACAAAGTTAGAAAAATGAAATGACAAATAAGGACAAAGTTAGAAAAATGAAAAGACAAATAAGGACAAAGTTAGAAAAATGAAAAAAAAAATATACTTCTTACCTTCCCCAAATATAACATTCAATTAAATTATTATTTATTTTTTTTTTCTTAAAGGCAAATCTTGCCAAAAAAAAAATGTTTTGCTCCTCCCTCTCTCTTCTTAGAGCGACCTTAGGGTTTCTCTTGGTGGTGAGTTCAGGCGGCAATGCAATCTCGATCAGCATAGGCGGGCCTCCCATTCATTCTGGTCCAATTGAAGATGGTGGAGCAGGTGCGTTTCCTCACCGTCTTTTTTCGACTCTCGCAAGAGAGAACTCTCGACCGCAATTGACTCTAGTTGGTGGTGGTCTTGTACCTTGGACTCAGAAGGGTGGTGACGCTCTTCTTTCTCCTCCCCTTCTAGGTGGTAGCGGTGGATTGTTTCGTCGGTGCCCCTCTGCTTCAGATCTTGATCGGATTCATCTGTTGGGTGTGACGCTTGGCTTTGGGTGGATCCAGAGACATGCTTCAATTGGTGATGTTGACGGTTGAGTGGCTGGTCATGGTGGCGTTATTGGTGGTAGAACTGGCGACGACGGTAGCGGCGGATTCTCCAGCGACGGTGATGGCGCTGGGGTGAAGGAGAGCACCATGACATTCCGATTCAATTGGGCTTGGTGGGCTGGAGTGTCAACTAGGGTTTCTCAAGGCTGGGCTTATGGTTCTCCTCAGTGGGCTTCGGTCTTTTGGGCTTGTAGAATTTCAAAACTAGAATTTTTTGTTTTAGCTTTGGGTCTCCATCTTTTTTCACGAAAGGAAGGTGGATCTACTTTTTTGTTTTTTTGAGTGGGGAAAGTCGACAAGAAATAAGTGGCTTCGTAGGTAGTTTATTGATTTCAAAGTTTACTTTGTTTCTTGTTTCTGTGCTTAATTCAAATAGGTGGGTGTGTTAGGGGTGTGCTGAGTAGTACGCTTGTGTGAGAGGTGTGCTAGTGTAGTGTGCTCCATGTAATGCCTTCTTCTGACGGCCCTATGGGCAAGCCGTTATTGTACTGCATGCTGAAATTTATAAAAGCGTGACCTTTTCACCTAAAAAAAAAAAATTTCCAAAATTTCTTTATATTTTCATATAGTTTTATAATTTACCTAAAACAATTAAGTAAAATTAATAATTTCTATACATGGCCCACATTTAATACAAAAATAAATTCAAAACAATCTGATTTGAAATTTCTTTAAACTATATTAATTGAATATTATGATATAGTTATTACTCGATCTTTCAACCCAAAACTCATGAAATCCTTCTTTTAGCAAATTCAAAGGAATTCCAGGAACATATCAAGATCGAGAACCAACCCTCTGATTAATTTTGGTGGAGGAGAGATCTACTCATAAGAGAACAATATCATGTGATTTTGATTCATTCTTTTTCTCATGGTTGAATATAGAGATAAAAAGTAGAGTAACAGATTATTGTATCTCATGTTCAAGGGTGATTTGGTAAAAATAAGGAGGTCCACTTAGCTTTTCAAGTATTCTAAAAAGTAAATTAGAGGTGTACTAAGTATATGAGGTCCAAATAGTAAATTTGGAGGTCCAACTAGAACCACCCAATTTCAATTTGTTTACTCACAAAAAAAAAAATCAATTTGTTATAATTAAATAACCAGACTTACTATACGTAGCCTCATTTCTTGAGTTATTGGACAACCATCTAAAAATGTGAAATCAGTTTTCACATGATTTTTTTGTTATAATTATGTCACGCCCCGGATCCGGTGTCAGTGGATTTTAAGTACCTGACTCTGAATTCTAGGTGTGAGTGTTACAAAGTAGAATGTAAATAAATTCTTTCTTCTAGGCTATTCATTCTAGGCTCATCCAACCCACTTCGGTTTGTCAAAACCTAAGTAGTTCTCTGCAAAAGGTATTAGAGATGGATGGGTGAGCAAAACCATGCGCTCAGTGAGTGGATCATGTAATATGCCAGTAAAGCCATGTCATTTTACACACGCTAGAAAGTAGTATATCGTATACACATCAATGCACATCAATTCATCACATTGCATCATCCCTTCTTATTGATTATCCTTCAATTTAGTGACCACCACGGGCACCCTAATGGTCTTCTCTAGCCCTATACCACCGTGTGACACATCCTTACCTCGGCATAACCAATCAAGAAGTTCTCATGTTTCATGACTAGTCAAACAATGGATCCAGCACATAATATATATAAACTCTGCATATTTTGGAAATAGACATGTTTCACTTGAAAATAGAGAGATATTTCGTAAATAGCTAAAATCATGCTTTTCCACCATTTTTGTATAGCAAATAAGAATATTTGAAACATATTACACAACCCACTCACCTCGATAATATGAATCGCCTTTTGGAATACCGATCGTAAACTAAGCCTCATAAAAGGAGCCTTCTAGAAATCACCTTTGGATCTAACTAAAACCTCTATGGATAGAAAGAGTACATCAAGACGAATTTGTAGCATTTCGCAGATCCAGAATCGGAGTTACGAATCAAAAGTTATGATCTGTTGAAGTTTAGAGAAAAAAAGTAGAGAGAGAAGCTAGAGAGAGAGAAAGTAGAGAGAGAGAGAGAGAGAGAGAGAGAGAGACTTTCTCTCGGAAAAATGGGATTATGTAATGGAGATGGGGGCTGGTCCCTATTTATAGGAAATGGTGGTTCTAGTTGAACCTCCTAATTTGTTCTTTGGACCTCCCATCCCAATTTTTTTCAACAAACTTCATATTTTGTCCTTGTTTGTATTTTACTTTTTTTTTATTTTTTATTCCTCCTACTATGATACATGCAATTCCTTTGAACATCAATTTTTTTTTATCTTTGTCCAGTAAGGAACTATATACATAGAGAAGAGAGGAAGGATTAATATATGACCACACTACCAACTTTAAAGTCTAAACTCTATACATGGCATGAAGGGTCATCGACAGTTTCGTCAAAAGGGATAAATACAGGCATACAGTAGAATATTTAATTGAGAACTACAAGTGCATTTGTGTTGGAGTACAGAAGAAGGGCCAAGCTGGAGGCTACGTTCTCAACCCAAAAACCCACAAAAATTTCTGGGTTCTTGCATAATTTAAAACCACCTGCATATCTCAAGTGATGTAATATGCTCTTTACTCGTTCTTCTTTTCCTCTTTAATTTCTCATGGCTATGGAGTTATGAAGTGCATCACAAATTTTGAATAAAAAAAATAAAAAATAAAAAATCTATGATTCATATTTGTCAATTGGCTAAAAAAAATTGCGAAGGAAGAGAGTATTTTTAGAATAATGACTCGTATCAATGGTATTCATTCTATATATTCAGTTAAAAAAAAAAATTATAATAGAGGGTTAAAATAGGGATTAAATTTTGACTAAAAATTTAAATAGGTCTAAAGAGCAAATTAGGAGGTCTGAATAGAACGGATTCAAATTTGCTCACCACCAATACTTTGGAGTATTGGTGGTGATACTACCACTCAATACAAAACTGCCACATGTTATAAAACATAATTATAGTTTATCATGATGTTTTATTAAAAGATTATATTTTAAGTATTCAATTAATTCTATATGATGTGGTAAGTTTTAATAGGGTGGTGATATCACCACAAAATAAAAGTGGTGAGCAAATTTGAATCCGAATAGAACCACCCTATAGGAAAAGAGAACCGATGGAAATGGACCAAGTGTCTAACTCTTAATAAACCACCAAGAAGCTTGTGACACTTGTCAAGCTTCCATCACTTTTCTTCCTTCCACTTGACTTGACAAATGTCCAAATGACTCATGGGATTGCAACTAACACGTTTGGCTACTACTCTTGGTCAGTCAGTTAACCCCTAGATCAATGAGAAGGCGCCACGTCACTAAATAAGTCACTTTCACCCAAACTTCAAAAATTCCTTAAAAATAGCTCGAGAACCTGAAAAATTCACCGAAAAATGCTGCGAACTCGTGACGATCTCTACTTTCTACTTCCAACCTCAAAAATAAAATTTGACCAACTTCAAAATTCAGGATCTCACAAATTACTAGAGAAAGAAACCTCTAGAAGAAAAAAAAATCAGGAGAGAAAAACTCTCTCATCTACTACAACGTCTAAGGTAAAACAAAACCCTAACTCTAGTTCCTTCTGTACGAGTTCTTTCCCATGACAGCCATGGATTCCATCACCATTAGCTTTGGTACCTCCTTCGTTCTAACTAGGGGTGGTAGCGTAGTGAATTTGACAAGAATTTGAGGCAGGTCGGTTCAAAAATCCACTTAGTTCTATTTGTTAGGCAAGCCTCTGGCTTGCAAGAAATTTGAAGCAAATGATGATCATCGCTTTCACTTTCAACAAATCTGGGTAATTGACAAACCATTTTCGATTCAAAAGAAGCCAGGTGATCTATTTCTACCTTGTTTTTATTTTTGTAGGCTTGTTTTGTTTGGGTGTTTAGCAATCCTGACTCAATTCATTCTGAGTTATGGATCTACTTGAGTGTTTGGATCTTTCATTGGTCCTGAGTGTTGGTTGCTAGAAGCTATTTTGAAACTTGAGTCTTAAAAGGATCTCGAAATGCACATTCACTACCTTAGCCTCTTGCCTAGAGTAGTCAACCCAAAAAAGAACCCCCCGGGGGGAGGGGGTGGTGGTGGAGGGAGAGAAGATAGTGGAGGTAAGGGGCACTCACCCCAAGGAAACCACATTGAGAGGGTACTACCCTTTTGACAATAAGTCATAGCTCTTGTCAAAGTCAAATAAGTGGTAGAGAGATATTCTGACCCTGAACACTTATAATAAACGCTTACCTATTTCTCAACTAGCTGCATAAACACGAGAGAGGAAAAAAACCCTAACTCGGACTACATGGAGGATGACGATGAAATGGTCATTCTTCTGGCTGCATCTCTGGGACTGACAGATGTACGATGGCCAGTGGATTTGTGGCCCGCTTGTGGCGAAGGGTTGCGCCACTCTCAGACGTATCTCGTTGGAAAACTGTTAACGGATAGAGCTTTCAATAAGCGGTAGTTTATGGGGATATTCTGGTGAGCATGGCAGTTAAATGGCCGCTACACCATTCAAGAACATGAGGACTGGTTTTTGTTTACCTTGTCGGACCCAACTGATCGTAATCAGATTCTCCAGGGTGGTCCGTGGGGTTTTGATAGGGCCTCGGTTGTCTTGGCACCATATGATGGGGTTAGAGCGATCAAGGATGTCCCACTTACCACCCTAGCTTTATGGATCAAGGTGTGTGGATTGCCGCCAAATTTCCACACTGATTGTTGTATTCGAAGGATTGGCAGCGCAATGGGTCGTTATGTTCAAAAGGACACAACGAAGTTCAATGTAGGGAGAATCCGAATCCGAGTTGAAATGGATCTGCTGCAACCTATCATCTTCCAGCGTAGTTTTATTTTGGACGACAATATTGATGTGGATTTGATTTTTTTTTTTTTTTTTTTGAGAATCTGTATGGCAGGTGCAGGGATTGTGACCTTGTCATTCATGTAGGCTTACCTTATTTTGGAACTCCATTGCCGAAGGAGATACGAACTGACCCTTCCCTAGCACGACGAAATCTGGAGCTTGCTCTAAACCGGGTGGACGTGACACCGCATGCTAGACCGATGTTGGTATTTGGGGCACAGACTACTCTCCAAGTCGGTTTGGAGAAAATTTTGTCGGCTGCTAAGCTTAACGTGAGGAAGGAGATACGCCAGCGGTTTTCTGCTGGTAGTGGAGAGAGTAGCTTTGGTGTGCAGACATAATTGAATACTGATGGGTTGGAGAGTGGTAGCGAGCCAAAGTCTGGTGGCTCGGATTAAGGTGCAGTTGGACTTGATAGCTCGGCAGAGCATATACCAAGCAATGCAATGACTTCTCCTAGTGGTGGAATGCGCCGGAAGTGTGTAGAGGAGGATGAGATTTCTCCAAAGAAGATGAGATTGAGCTTGGCAGTTGGAAGAACTAATCTGGATGCCATGACAATGGGTTTGTGCAATGTGAAACCGATCAAAGAAGTGTATAAGAAAAGGGGTAGGGCGAAAGGTGCAAAGAACAAGACCAAGGAGCTTAAGGTTGTTCAAGCTTCCCCTATGAAGAAGTCCTTATTAAAGTGGATTAAGACTCCAAGAAAAGAGGAGAAAGTGGTGAATAGCTTGCCGGAATTCACCATAGTCGACGTTGTCAATGGTTCTAACCCGTCCAACAGTAAGGAACCAATAGTTGCTTAATAGGTTTTTCTAGCAATAATTGTCTATGCTTGTAAGAATATCACTATGAGTCTTGTGGAAGTACTTAGATTTAACATACCACAATTGCATGCTCGGCGTGTAAGGTTAGGTAAACTAGATTGCCTGCAAGGCGAGGTGTTTTTATGTGGTATAGACTGCTCTGAGCATAAATGTTTTATTGGCGTAGTCTTGTGTACTATTCTTGATCTATGAAGCGGGGCATAATATTGGAATGTTCTATTTTACCAAAAAAAAAAAACACTTACCAATTGATGCTAACTTTAACCTGCATTGTCGGTGTCAAATTGAATTTATTTCGCAATATTCTTGAAATATCAAGTTCAATGTGAACCCTAACCACTAGAGCCATGAGCAAGATTGCTAAGATACTTTGTCTGCTCGCGCCAAGCACAAGTTCTCTAATAGTTTGCGGCAACACCAGGGATTGGATCTAATTAAGAGTTAATCATATGGCGCAATGACCACCATGGTTGTGTCGAACTACCACAGTCTAGCCGAATTGAAGTGAGAAAAGAAAAGTTTTAGGCAAAGCCATTGGTACCTCAAACTCCCCATGGTACTTTGAAAAGCGTCTGGCTTCGCAGGATGTCCAAAGAGCGACCAACAAGGAAGGTAAGCTTCATCATCCAAAACCAATGATACCCAGGAATCATATGGTCTACAGTAGTAGACTCGACCAATGCAAGCTTGAAGCAAGGCTATCAGTTATATCTATATATAGTTTGTGTCATGAGAGGTTGAAGAAGGTGTTTCTCCTCAAGCTACCCTAGTGAGCACTCTATTGGAAACATAGTAAATATAGTAAATGTGTTTAAACGAAGGGTTCAAGCAATTAGAAGTGGAGAGAGATTCAATCACAGTTGTCTCTGCATTGAGTAAGAAAGAACTAGACCTCAGTGTGGAGGGATGAGTTTTTGATGATATCAGATTCTGCAGGGGACGAACCGTCATTCGGTCTGACGGAGGGGTCCGGATCCCCCCCCCCCCCTCCCCCCCCCAAAAAAAACTTTTTCACATATGGTAAATTAATATGTAAAATATTATAGAATTGGTTGAATAATCTATTATATAGTGAAGTGGACCCCCCCCTCACTCTCCACCCACGTGATGGTGTATGTGTATGGAATGAAAAAATTAATATAATAAGTGTTATCTATTTTTTAATCTAAACATTAATAAACAGTATTAAGTACTAATCTGATTTAATTGGTTTAAATAAGTAGTGTAATAAAAGAAATAAAAGTCAAAATAATTAATTTTTACTATCCCAAATAGGCTTTTTCTTTCGGTCATTTAGGTAAATCTTTTCTATTTACTCCATTGCGATTGTAAGATGGTTCTCTTTGGCACTTATTTTTTTTGCAATTCAAGCAAACAAATCTATATAATTTCATTAGAATTATATTTTTATAGATATAACTATCATAATTTTCTTGATTATATTTTGGTCTTTTGATCAATGATCGATTAAATTTGTTGGTTAATTTTTTATTTTAGAGTGTGGAGCAGGTACCTTTTTTTTTTTTTTTTTTTTTTTTTAAACCTTTAAGTCTCGGACCCCCCAAGGCTTAGATCCTGGTTCCGCCAAGAATCATTCTTGGCTTCTAGTTTTGATGTAGTCATGCGGAAGAAAGTTCATAGAAATGGTAATAATGTAGCGCATCTCTTGGCTAAACAAGCTCTAGTTGCTGCAGAAGATTGTTTTTGATAGGAGGCAGGGCCACCATGGCTGGCTGAAATTCTATTAGCTGATTGTTATGTTTGATGCTATGGGGGGTGGTGCTCTTTTTACTTGCTCTGATCAAGCAGAGTTTTTGATGAGGCCCCCACCTTAACTCCAAAGGTTGTATTGATCATTTGTTATTAATGAAAGTTTATCTATTTGATAAAAAAAGTATATATAGTAAATTAAGTTATACGAACATATAATTAAAGAGTATTAAAACTAAAACTTTAAAACTAGAGTACTGAAACAGATGAATATAATTCACATTATTCATCTTCTCTTTTGGTGTATGAATCTAGGTTCTTATTGTGGTGGCTCAACAATTTCAAACAGAAGCACGTCCTCTAGATCTGAACGCTATGCTTGAGGCGTTGTGGTGGTACGTGTTGGGCAATTCTAATGTAGGTTTCTCGTGTGACACTTTGCGTGATATATTTCGCAATGGGGAATGGTTCTACATATGTATCTTGTAAGAACTTATATATGCCACGCCTTAATTTCTAATCCAGGACATTACTCTTAAGTCTTAACGTTACTCCTTACCATAGATATGTGCCACGCCTTAATTTCTAATCCAGGATTAACGTTACTCCTTACCATAGATATGTGGTGAAATTTTAAGCCATTTATCTTGTGATTTTTTTTAATTGGGTGATGTGTGAAACACGGAATGGTTGTAGATAATTAACTAATTATAAAAATTATTACATCGAATCATTATCAATGAGTAGAGAGATACAAGACCTTAAAAAGTTTTGGATATGATACTCATTTATTCTAAATAACATTTTATATTCTTAGAGGCTTCCACATGTAGTCTAACTTGAGTTAAACTGTGTACAATATAAACTAGAGAAATTTTATAATCTCGAACCATGCCACCACGTGTTCATGGTTTGTACTAATCTGATTGCTTCGTCTATTTGAAACTTGATAATCGGTCCAGTTGACATATCTTGTATGTTTTACCCCATCTATTCAGGAAAAAGATTTAGAGCATCGACATGCACTTACACCAACATGAATAGACGGTTGGATTACATTAAATACACTTTTTGTTTGTTAACAAAAAATATTGAATATAAATATCAAGCGTTGAGATTATTTTATAAGTATTGAGTCACTTGCATCGTCGGTGCATAGGATGATAGAAGAATTTTCAATATATTCCTATTACTTATTTTAGAAAATTACACACAAGTAATCTTTTGAAATTTTAATTAGTCATAAGGCCACTTAATTTTTCTTATACACATAAGGCCACTTGTATTCACAAATTATTTCATTATTGACAATTTTACCCTCCACTTAAGAAACCAAATTCTATTAACCTTCGATCTCTCTCTACCCGATCACAGTCTCTCTCTCCTCGACCACAGATATTCACGTCTTTGGTCTCCGCTTCCGATTCCGGCGACCACCGGCATGGTGCTTTCTCTCCTCGATCACAGATCACGTCTTGGTCGCCACCTCCAATTTCATAGACCACCGACACGGTGCTTTCTCTCTCACACTCTCTCCTCGATCACAGATCTTCACGGCGCCGGCATGATGGTTCACTGAGAAAATGGTGAATGCGATGCTCCGATCTGGTGCGCTCCGAAAAGCCCTGCGCGGTGGTTCTCGGTCCTCTGTTCCGCCCAAGCAGCCCTTCTTCTCCACCGCCGGCCACAACCATGCTTGTAATTTCCAATCTCTCTCTCTCTCTCTCTCTCCCTTTCTCTATAGTCACAGCTTCACGCGCACATATACATGCTCATTTGAATTTGATATTGGGCGATGTTATTTGTATTTTGGAATTTTGTGAATCTCAGTTAAATTTTTGTCTGGAGCTATGATGCATATTAGGGTCTTCTCTCCAATTTGTTTGATACGCATAGAGTGAGAATGTTGGATAATTATAATTAAATTTAGGGATCCTATCGACACATTGATTGGAAGTCTAGACTATGATAGAATTGAAAACTCTTTTCTCTGTTTACTGCATTATTTGAATTGGTTCTGTTCTACTGTAATCATTAGGATAGAGATGCTTTTGATAGTTACTATCTTATTTGCTAATTGTGATGAATGATTTTCTTGTCAGATGACTACTGCAATTGCCATCGAGGATGTGAGAAGGGAAGTCAAGATATTGAAAGCTTTGACCGGGCATAGCAATCTAGTACAATTTTATGATGCATTCGAAGACCATGATAATGTCTAAGTAGTTATGGAGTATTTCAGTCAGAAAAAGCCTCAAGCCTATTGCAAACCACCGGTTGTTGTTAAGCCGAACTGGAATCCCAGAGGCAAGCCTTGTTCAAGCAAAGTCAGATCAAGTTTTGGGAGAAAATGTGTTTATTTTGTTTTTAAATTAGCAAATTGTGTTGAATTTGTAGATAAGGAGCAGATGAGGATAGTGAAGGAGGCATTGCACTTGTCTACGGTTCCCTCTAGTGTTACGTGCCGCGAAGTGGAGCAGAAGAGGGTTCTGGAGTTCTGCAAGTCATGCATAGAGCAAGAGAAGGCTCATGGATACAGTTTTTGTATTACAATTTGGTAATTCCTATGGATTTTACGGCTTACTCTAGTGAATGATGCTCATGGATACAAGTTATGTTGATGGATTATGATATGTGCAATACATGCAAGGTTGAGCATTGCAAGCCTTCGACACTGTAAATTTATAGTTGTTTTAATGTTTCATAGTAGTTTTTGTGTTGGTTGGTAATAGCTTTTTCAGTCAGTGATAGTAGCTTTGTTAGTCTCTGGTAGTAGTTTTTTCAATCTTGCGAATAGATTTTGTTTTGCATGGTACTAGTTTTTGGTGTTGCTGTGAGTAGCTTTTAGTGATGGTTAAATTAGCTTTTGGTGTTGGTGAGAGTAGCTTTTTTGATATTGGTGATAGTGTTTTTTGTTGCTGGTGACAGTAGTTTTTGTTTCTGGTGACAGTAGTTTTTGTTGCTGGTGAGAGTAACTTTTGTTTCTGATGTGGGTGACAGTAGTTTTTTTTGTTGGTGAGAGTAGCTTTTAGTGTTGCTGAGAGTAGTTTTTGTTGCTGGTGATAGTAACTTTTGTTGTTGATGACAGTAGTTTTTGTGACCTCGTCGGAGAACTCATCAGAGTAGCTTTTGTTGCTGGTGACGGTAATATTTGTTGTTGGTGGGAGTAGCTTTTAGTGTTAGTGACAGTAGCTTTTGTTACCACACATAAGATCGCTGGAAATTTCATCAGAGTAGCTTTTGTTGCTAGTGACAGTAGCTTTTGTGACCTCGCTGGAGGTTGACGAAAATCTCTATGCTTATTATATTGAACCAGACAACCACGTATTAATGTAACGTAGCAGTCATCCATAATCCCTTTTTATTTTTTATTCTAGACAACAATTTTTCCCCACCCCATCTCATCTCATTCCATTCCTGATGTCAGTAAGATTTGAACCCATGACTTCCACGGTGTTGGTTAGACTAACTAACCAACATGTCACAACTTATCGACATGTCACATCCATAATCCTTGTTGTGACACCAGAATTTATAAGTCTTACCAGCTAAATGATGCAAAAGCCTAATTCTCTGACAGCTCAAATAATTAAGACTCATAGTCATATATTAATTTGTCATTTTTTCCATAAAAAAAACAAACATTTATCTTCGTTTACTACAATACAAGAATTATTATTGGTAGGGTACAGTCAGTCGAGGGTCTCTGGTTCTGGTAAAGCCAATCATATTCGTCCCAATTCCTTTCCCTCTGGGAGGTGCGCGCTCAGAGACGAAAACCATTTCTAGTCCTCCTTTGTGGCTTTGTCCAAAACTAGCTACAAACAAGCAAGCAGACAACTTTGACTCTACTAAATCTTGGGTTTAAATCTCTTATCAATGATGCATATTCCTATGGATAAAGTCAAACGAAAATTAAGATCTCTTCATAACTGTTTATATAATAAAGTTTTGAAAATCCTAAAAGAATTGGAAGCTCATTAAGTCGAAGCATATTTCACTACTTCTACCTATTACCTCTGCACAAGAATGTCAATGCTCTGCTGGCTGAGGAAAACAGGCACTTGGGGAAGCTCCATGCGGTGGAGGGTTGTGGGATTTAAGCAAGAGAGCCGAAAGAAAGAAGCAACGTACCTAGCTAGATTAAGCATATATGCTGATTATATTTGCAATGCCGTTGTTTAAATTAATTGCTTTTCTTTTCGAAGTCTTCATCAATTTGCCTGCAGGATCCACTGATCCAGCACACAGATAAGGATTACTGAAGTAGCCCTCACTTTTGACTTGTTCAATAATTAAGTTATGCGGCTAACTGTGACCTTTTTACTTCCCTAGCTTTCGTGCTTCATGAGTTCATGTCACTTTCTTCCTAATATTACATTACACAATCCAAATCTAAATGAGTTTCAGAGTACGTGGTAAGTGATGTGACAAAACATGCAAGTAATTGTTATAGATAAATAGATGTAAGTGAGGTTGGTCATTGACCCTCAAGCTCAACCATCTCATTTTGGTAAATTACTGTTAAGTGTAGTGTTTTAAAGTTGCAACACTATTGTACTTCTAACCATTGATTGCTGAGATTATATCCATGATTTGAAACTTCGGATGAATCGTCTTTGTGTTGTTATTATGCCCAAGTCGATCTTTCCTTTTGTCAAGCATTGGTTAGATAATTAAATAAAAGCATACCCCATATGTTAGAATACGTACATATCACTTCCCCAAATAACACCCCAAAGTAGAAGGTGCTTGGAGCTCTGCTTATCTTTATTTCAGAACTATATATAAGTTAATGGAGTAATGAGGATAGATTCTGGCTATTAAAATAACAACTATGTATTGTATGTTTGAATGCACTACCGACTTATATATGCAGCAAACCATGTTAATTAGTCTTTGGTCTTTGGATATCCAGTAAACCAAAGCTTCCGTCACTATATACATCACCCCAATTCGCATATTCTTTGACTTATCGGACATATGCCATACCTATAAATTCAGAACTTCTTCAAATCCAATTTCTCAATCTCAGATCTCACCGAAAACCCAAAATCATGGACCTCAAGCTCTCCACCCTCCTCTGCTTTTCTCTGTTCTTCTCCACTATCCTAACCCCAACTCTCTCTGAGCTCTGCAACCCTCAAGACAAAAAGGTTCTCTTCGAAATCAAGACAGCCTTTAACAACCCCTACATCTTGTCCTCATGGAAATCCGACGCCGACTGCTGTACCGACTGGTACAACGTTGAGTGTGATCCTAATACCAACCGCATCAACTCCCTCACCATCTTCACCGACGACCGCCTCACTGGCCAAATCCCCGCCCAAGTAGGAGACTTGCCCTACCTCGAAACCCTCGAGCTCCGCAAGCTCCCCAATCTCACCGGTCCCATCCAGCCATCCATCGCCAAGCTCAAGCACCTCAAGATGCTCAGGCTCAGCTGGAACGGCCTCTCAGGCTCAGTCCCTGACTTCCTCAGCCAGCTCAAGAACCTCACCTTCCTCGAACTCAACTTCAACAACTTCACAGGCTCCATCCCCAGCTCGCTTTCTCAGCTACCGAACTTATTAGCCCTTCATCTAGACCGCAACCAGCTCACAGGTATATATCAAATAAAAATTTCCCCAAATATTAATCTTATACAGTATTTCCTCATTTAGTTACAGCTTAAACTCTCTATCTGTCAGAAAATAAGTGGTTAAATTAGGGTCTAGTGGTGCCGTGGCCGGGACTAATAAGGTAATGGTGTTAGACTGTTAGTAACGGAATGTTGACATCGTAAAACAGAAAATGGTAAGTACGTACAAATGTTGATATTTAATAATGTGACTGCAGGTCATATTCCTAGCTCATTCGGACGATTCGTTGGCACCGTTCCAGATCTATTCCTCTCCCACAACCAGCTCACGGGCAAAATCCCAACCTCATTTGCTAACATGAACTTTAATCAAATAGACTTGTCACGCAACAAGCTTGAAGGCGATGCGTCAGTTATATTCGGGTTGAACAAGACGACCCAGATTGTGGATTTATCGAGGAACATGCTGGACTTCGATCTGTCCAAGGTGGTGTTTTCGACAAGCTTGAGTTCGGTGGACTTGAACCATAACAGGATCACAGGGAGTATTCCGGAGCAGTTGACACAATTGGATAATTTGCAGTTGTTCAATGTGAGCTACAACAGGTTGTGTGGTCAGATTCCGGTAGGTGGGAAGTTGCAGAGCTTGGACACCTCGTCGTATTTCCATAACCGATGCCTTTGTGGTGCCCCACTCCCAAGTTGCTAGTATTGGACGCCGGAATGGAAGATTTAAGTAGGCTGGCAATTTGAATAGTTGGTATTTTATGTAAAGGTGTTGCATAAAACGACGCTTCATTGCTTAAAGCAAATAAGCAACTCCCGTTAAGCTACAGCTTTGTGTAGCTTGGTCCAAAGGAATTAATAATAGGGATTCCCTTAATAATATTTGTCTATGAATCTTTCCGGTCGCAACATTTCGTTAAGGCCCCGTTTGGATGGCAGGAAATCATGATATGCAATGGGAATTAATTTCATTTTCCATTCAGATGTGCTGTTTGGTTGTAATTAAAGATTGGAAAGGAAATAAAAAATAAGATTTGACTGGAAATTGACTTCCTCATAAAGCCTGAATAGAATTACCTAGTCATGGGTGGTATTCTATTTCCATTTCCCACTGTCAAAGGCAAAATTACATTAATTATCCCTATAAAAATTTATATTCCCCACCAATATTCCTTATAAATTGATGTACTTTAATTAGTAAAAGGGCGTTATTGAAAATTATAATTCCATATTTCATTCTTATGACTTATCAAACACTACAATAGAAATGAAAAATTAATTCCAAAATTTAATTTCTAGTAATATTCCAAACACTCACATGGAAATACCAAATCATATTCCATTCCATATCCGTCTGGAAAGGAAAATAAATCCTTTTCCAATTTTGACATTCCAGCTAACCAAACGGGACCTTAAGAGAATGACACGATGGTTGGCTATTCTAGAGAGCATATATACAACTCTAATAAGTAATAACTACGTACATAAGAGCATGATCTTCTCAAGTGTAATGAAAAAAGAAGTACAAAGTTATTTAAAAGAAATAAAAACTGAGCACGTAAATGCTTTAATTATTTCATTGTAATGGCTTCTTGCCTATATTGAGATTGTTCAATTCTATTTTCAATAAGATAATTCTATTCATAAAATGAGCATTTCGACCTCCATATTTTTTGAAGTGGTAGTTGACCTTGTCAATTTATATTGGTCAGTCTAAGAGAAGAATGTTTTACACTTTGCCAACTAGACTGGAAAACAATTATATTATAATAGGTATTACTTTTTTACAGATCTTATTCAAAGCGAGGTCTCGCTCTGAAATTAAAGTGCGCTTTTAGATTTTAGGGTCACTTTTCGGTCGCATATCCATATCTCGACCGTTCAGTTTTTAGGTACTAATGTATAGATCATCTCTACAAAATTTCAGCCAAATTGATGATCTTTAAAGTATCTAACTCGCTTAAACCAATGGACAAACTGAATTTGTCCAACCTGAACCGTACTAGCTTTAAGGCAGTTATCAATGCCTTAACGATCATCAATTTGGCTGAAATTTTGTAGAGATGATCTATACATTAGTACCTAAAAACAGAACGGTCGAAATGTGGATATGAGACCGAAAAGTGACCCTAAACTCTAACCTCGCACTTTAATTTCAGAGCGAGGCCTCGCTCAGGATAAATATTATACTTCTTTATATATATTCACTTTTATACATATTACAAACCTGAGGTCTTCCAAAATTGGAGGGCTAGTGCAGTGGCACCGACGACACTACTCCAGGGCCGCTCTTGCATATATGCTACATCGCCATGCAGAATCATAATTCATTGTAATAATAATCCATAGCGCATAGTGACAAGTTGCTTTACATGAAATGATCCATCTCTTCGATCTTCACTCCATCACTCCTCTTTTTTGTCATCTCTGTATGTGTTGCCTTCTAAAGAAAAATGAGTGTACGACGCTGTTTTAACCTCTTTGCCATACCGCCCCACACGCATATTCGATCTCCTTCGCATAGCACAATCCGATCTGGTGCCTCTTCACTGGAATCGTCAAGGAAATAGGCGAAATCAAGCAGCTCGGCTCCTCTGACCATGACGGCTTTGACATCAAAATTGGTGCCACCACGGTCCTCGACAGCTTCCACCTCAGCGACAGCATTGCCACCAACGGCACCTGCTTACCATGACGGAATTCGACACGTCTGATTTCACTATCGCTTTGACATCGGAGACGCTCGAAAAACCTCGCTGGTGGAGCTTGAATCAAGTTCACTAGTGAATTTGGAGCGGGCGGTGCTGCCGGCGAGCCGAATGGGCGGGCATTTCTTGCAAGTAGTGGCGGAGCTAGGATATCTAATAAGGTAGGGCAAACTTCATAAATCTTCTCTAACGACAATTCGAAGACATATTGAGCACAACCAAAAATGCTAATTAACTTGGGAACCCTCATAATATATGTTTTCACCTCATGGGAACCCTTATAATGAAGACCACTAAAATGAGGACTTTCTGATCAACGGTTTGGGAGAAAAAAATTTCGATTACATTACGGCAAATCAATCGTTAGATGTTTATGCATGCATGAGTAGATCACTTCTGAAAATTTTCTTCCAAATTGTTAATCGTTGAGGTACCGAACTATATCAAATCAATGAAAGAACCAAATCTATCAAACATGAACCGTTCATGTTCATAACTGATAAATCACGATTATGAATGCCTTAACGATTTTTAATTTGGTTGAAAAATTGCATAAATGATCTACACATGAATATCTAAATATCTAACAGTTGATTTGCTGAAATGTGATCGAAAAATGGGTCTTACAAATAAGTCATCAACTAGTCCTCATTAGAAACTCTACCTATAATTTTCTTTTCTTATGTTCCATGATACAAATCTGTGAAATCCAAAAAAAAAAAAAAAAAACCCTAAGGTCGTGGCCACTGAAACCAACAAGAACGACGTCCATCGTTCGTTTCATCTTTCTCTCCAATTTCTTTGCCATGTCAACCATTGATGATGTTACCTCATCCTTTGCTGCCTCTCTTGCACTTGTTGGCAATTATGTTATCGATATCTCAAGAAGATCTAGAGGTGCCCAGTGTTGTGCAATACAATCTTACCTGCTTGCACGTCCTTTAGTCAAGCAGTAGGCACTGCTAAATGATCTGCGTCATTTTTTCCTGCGGGTTTGGGTTCTTGACAAGGGCTTCAAGATTTAGGAAAGAGCACCAAACAGATTCATCGTCCTTGCATTTGACCTGCGCAGGGATCGAAATAAGGTTTTGAAGGGTGGACCATGAGGATTCAATCAAGCTCCGGTGGTTCTATAAGAACATGACGGCTTCACACCTATTCATGAGATCGATCTGACCCCACTATTTTTCTGGGTTTGTATTAGCAACATCCCACCCTTGTTTGAAGAGCCTGAAATGATCAAAGATATAGCGTCAGACCGTCAGTGGCGGGTAAGTTTATTATTGAATTGGATGACAAACTTTTTGAGAATTTGGGCAAAGTTAGGGTTAGGGTTTCACATGAAATTTCAAAACTTTTTTTTTCCTCAAAAAATCCCCAAAAGTTGGCTCCTAGGGTTGAAGCTGAAATTTCTTACTTCTTTGAGAATCTTTTTTAGCAAATGTGATCATTGCAATCTGATTTACCATGAGGGTGACCATTGCTGCTCGGCAGCCATGCTGCACCAAGTTTAGTACGTGGACATGTTGAACAGCGAGTGGAAATTGCATGCCCTCCCCTAGGGTTTGTTACTAACATATTTGTGGATGGAGCTTTAACATTTCAGGGTATGCAATCTTCTGTAGTACCATCTATTGCAGGCCTTTGTTTCAGGCAAAAATAGCAGTAAAGGCCACAAACCTATTGTACTGCGTGAAGAAGTCCTAAACCTCAAGGATGGCAACGAAACAGCTGACCAATCTTTGGCTTTGGCACTGATTGAAGCACCGGCAAGTGCAGAAGCACCGGTGGCTGCAGTTCTTGCTCTAGATACTGACATGGTGCTTGGGAAAGCAAAACTTGTTAAGCCAGAGATGGGCGCCAATGAAAAAGAAGCTTTTGAGGAGCAAGCCAGTGTGACAGAACCAATTGCAAAAAAAGAAAACAGAGGTGATAAGCACAGTACTCCTCCCTCTCCTGCCAAATCCCCACAAAAGCTTAAAATACTGTTGCCTGAGCTTTTCAAGCCACTCCTTGCTGATGCACCTACAAAGAAGCTAAAGAAGCCGGAATTCATAAGCAAATTCTCTGCCAGGTCATTGGGCATGATTGAAGCTCTTGAAAATGTCTTAGTGCCAAAAGAAGTATTGCAACAAAGCTCTGAACCAAAAAAGAAGAGGGGCAGACCACTGGGATTCAAAACTAAAAATCTCCCAAAATCGAAGAAGATTGCTGAAGAACAAGAACTTTGTTTAGCTTTTCTTTCTAAACTTCCTAGCCCAAGTGTTAAGGGGAAGGAGAAAATTTAAGTTTAGTTTTTACTTTCTGAACTTAGCCTATTTACTATATTTTGTTTTCATAGTTCTTAGGCTCGCTTTAAAATAAGTGAGCAATTATTATCTAATGGGTGGTGCTAGCATACCACTTCCTAAACTTCCCCTAGAGTTGGTAATGGAATGTATGTATCCGTGCCATTCTGACTTGCGATGAATGAAATTGATTACTTTGATTCAAAAAAAGAAACTCTTCCTATTAGAGGTGGCAAACGGACCGCTAAGCACGGGCTCGGCAGGCTTAAAAGCGGCCCGGCACGGCCCAAGCCCGTTAGTGGCCCGGTACGACCTGAGCACGTTAGGATAACGGGTCGGGTTGGGCCTAGGAATATTAGCCCATTGGCTCGGTCCGAGCACGACATATTGTGGGCCGGCCCGTTACAAATACAAAATTTCATTTTGTTTTAAAAATATTAAAAAACTACAACGATGAGATTTGAATATTAGACTTTTTTATTTAAAATCTTATGACAATTCCACCAATGCTATTTCTTTTATGTTATCAAAATAGTGAAATAAAACATTATATCCTTGTTTTGACATAAAGTATTTTTTCTAAATATTAAATATATGTTTATTAATAAAGACTAATCTCATAATAATACAACTATAGAATGAAGGAAAGAATAATATGATACTAAATCTTCATTATATTAATAAAGATTAATCTCACAATAATATGCTAAAAGCAATATATTTTGAGTTATTTTTTTCTTTCTTGATTTTTTTCTTGTAGTGGAATATAAAAAATTATTAGAAAACTAATCTTAAAAAGCTAAGATTGAGAAAAACATTGTAGAACTTAATTTATTTGAATTTTCTAAATAGTTAAATAAAATTATTTTTTATTTATTCAAATTAAGATTTTAAATCGTGCTTTATAGTGGGTAGGCACGAGCACGGCCCGACACGATATGGGCTCGGGCCATGGGCCGGACCGGGCTTAATGTTTAAGTAAATTGGCCGACACGAGTCCGGCATGATAATAAATGGGCAGGCCCAAGCACGACACGAAACACGACTAGGCCCGCTTAAAATAGGTCGGGTCGGTCCGGGCCGGCCCGTTTGCCACCTCTACTTCCTATATATAATGTTTATTATATATATAAATGTAAGGCAAGTACAATGTGTTCATATGTTTGTTTTGTGTCAACATATCTTCTCCATAAGAATCACACACCAAAATCATTTGCTTATAAACGCATCAATCTATATGAACAAAACAAATTTACTCTTCTTCAATTATCAAGGCAATTAAATAAACAAATTTATGGGCAAATCTACATTTGGACGTCATATACATACATATGCTAAAAGAAGTAGAAAACCCAAGCTAAGGCACTTCTTTCCTCGCCTATGTGTGGCTCCGCCGGTGTTTATAGGGACACATGGACGTCTCCAAAAAATATGTGTCACATGATACTTAACTGAAAAAATAGATTTAATTAAAAAATAGATAGAATATGTTTTTAAAAATGAGTGGATAGAATATTTAACGGTGGCAACAATAATATTTCTCCTTTATCAAATTTTAGGATACTGCATTGTCCAAACTGAAAATGCAGAGTAATGTCCTATGGTACAAACTAGGGTAGGACAATGTACTTTTATCATGTTTTTATCCAAAACTAATTAGTTGTGTTGCAGTTAATTAACATTTCCTTTGTTTAGGTACCTGACCTCGTTCTATCCTTTAGAACAATGGTTAAATGGAACCCTGAAACTAATGTCAACATAAAACCATCTTCAGTTGGTAAAGATGTAGATTCTGAGAATTTGTAACATATATTACGTATTTGGAAGGCGGCCTACCACTGCAACATCTTTCGCCGCCTTCAGCTGTCAGAAGCTTCCGTCGAGATATGCGACACCAAATTCATAATCTTTGACTTATCCTTGAGATGCAGTGCATTACTTACAAATAATCCAAAGTGAATCCCCACTTCTCACCCAAAACCCAAAAT
The DNA here is from genome assembly GCF_958449725.1 of Rosa rugosa. Classification (NCBI taxonomy): domain Eukaryota; kingdom Viridiplantae; phylum Streptophyta; class Magnoliopsida; order Rosales; family Rosaceae; genus Rosa; species Rosa rugosa. Next base: position 22,388,553 of record NC_084826.1, read on the forward strand.
CATGGACCTCAAGCTCTCCACCCTCCTCTGCTTCACTCTATTATTGTGCACCATTCTTATCCCAACTCTCTCCGAACTCTGCAACCCACAGGACAAGAAAGTCCTCCTTGAAATCAAGACAGCCTTCAACAATCCCTACACCTTAACTTCATGGAACCCCGATGTCGACTGCTGTACTACCTGGTACAACGTCGAATGTGATCCCATCACCAACCGCATCAACTCCCTCACCATCTTATCCTACGATCGCATCTCCGGCCAAATCCCTCCCCAAGTTGGTGATTTGCCATACCTCGAAACCCTCGTGATTCGCAAGCAACCAAATATAACCGGTCCTATCCAACCCTCCATTGCCAAGCTCAAACATCTCAAGACGCTTAGACTTGGCTGGAACAACCTCTCAGGCTCAGTCCCGGACTTCATCAGCCAACTCAAGAACCTGACCTTCCTTGAACTCTACTACAACAACCTCACTGGCTCTATCCCCAGCTCACTTTCTCAGCTACCAAATTTGGCTTCTCTTCGTCTAGACCGTAACAAGCTCACAGGTAAGAAAATGAAACTTCACTTGTGTATTCTCATTTAACAACATTTCTTCGGTTAATGTCTATATTTAATGCCTTGTTCGATCACAGGTCATATTCCGAGCTCATTCGGACAATTCGTTGGTGTCATTCCAGATCTCTACCTCTCCCACAACCAGCTCACAGGCAAGATACCAACCTCATTGGGCAAAATGGACTTCAATCGCATAGACTTGTCACGTAACCTGCTCGAAGGTGATGCATCCTTCCTATTCGGGTTGAACAAGACAACCGAGATTGTAGATTTGTCCAGGAACATGCTGGAATTTGATCTGTCAAAGGCGGGGTTCACAAACAGCCTGATTTTACTAGATCTGAATCACAACAGGCTTACAGGGAGTATTCCGGAGGAGTTGACTGAAGTTAAGTTGCAGTTCTTCAATGTGAGCTATAACAGGTTGTGTGGTCAGATTCCGGTGGGTGGGAACTTGCAGAAATTCGACAACACGTCGTATTTCCATAACCGGTGCCTCTGCGGTACTCCACTCCCAAGCTGCAAGTAATGCCCCGCTGCATGAAATATCTGGCAGCTGTGTTCAATAATAAAGGTGCTTAATGCAAATAAGCAACCCTCGGCTTTGGCTGATAATTTTCCTTCTTTAAAATGGTCATGAAATTTAACAAACGCATGTTGAATATAAGACAGCACAAAGCTTTATTTAATTTCAATCACAACCTTCTGAAGTGCTTGTGTTGACTTGTACGAAAAGAAAAAGGGTTTCAGGTTGACACTTCGTGAAGTAAAGAAATATGGATCTAAAAACTGCACTTCTTTTTTCGATACAGAAAAACAAACAGAAAAACATGTATTATTCTTCAACTAGTTAAATTAAATTAAATACCAAATATAATAATAAAAATGAATAAACGAGGCCAATCTGAGTACTTGGATGTTAATTGCTTTCAAATGTACATTATAAATTTACAATGATCCAATATCTCTACATACCAGCATCATTGTAAACTTGCAGATTAGAGTACAACAAGAAATACATCTTATGAGAGAACATCAATAGATGATTCATAAAATACCCCCTCTTTTCCATTTGGAGGTGTTCCAGACATCAACTATATCCATTTTTACAAGTATGGTCAGAATTAGTAGTGTGTAGATTTACCATTTCAGACCAAGTACAGGGTCTTCTTCACATGTGATGCCAATGTCACAAAGGAGACTCCTTCCATTCTAATCTGTCAAGTCCATCAACAATGGCCCTGCGGAACTCGCCATTGTGGAGAAGGAAAGATGAGACATGTCCACCAGTGACCCATCTTACTTCTGAACCGGGCCAAGCTTTTTGAAGCTCTAGCACAGAGTGTTTTGGGATGTACCCATCATCCTGAAAAATGAATACAATTAAAGGAAACAAGCTTTAACGCTAAGTTTTGCATTGTACGCACATGAAAGAACAATAAATAATATAGTGATGATATGCATTTGTCCAGAAAGGATGGCTTCCACACGGAATCAGGAGGAATCCAGTTTAGACACAAAAAAATGATCTCTCAATAGAATGGTAGTTCAAACCTCATAGGCCACAAAACAAAAAACAAAAGCGCGCGCACACACATAGAGATTTATGATTAAGCAACTGTTACATTTTCACAAAGGCACATTATCACCAGCTACACAAACAGCTTGTTTAACATGTCAGTTTGTCTACAATATCAGTGTATGAAAAGGTTTTGAAACAGCATGAACTAGAAGCCTCTTAAGTGAGCACTGCAGAGCCTTTACAATTTCAAGTGAAACATTTTGCATTTTCACAAGGATACATGGGACAACAAAAGGAAAGAGGAGGAAGATGCTTACTCATTTTTTTTCCGTACATAACGACAATTTCTTCTTATTTACTTACTGATAAGAATATACTTCAGTTTCTTTATATTTATTTAATATATACTAACATGTTCCTGCTAGGAGCAGCATGTATAATCTACTTATCACCAAATGAGAGAAAAAATTCTATGAAGAAGGCGAAATTGTCCACAGAACCATGAATATGGGTTGATAGGAAATGGAGGAAACTGCTCCTCATATTATTTCTGCAACACACATAAGTTGATATTGAAATCCAATACTTACAGTAGCAGAGACAAATATCACAGCATTGGGATTTTTTGGAATTGGAAAGCGTGTCACATCTGTGAGAGACAAAACACTGCGCATTCGTTCTCTGACCTCCTCAAGAGTCATTACTGCAAGATCCTTTCTCAGTGCCTCCCATGCAGTAGCATGCTGTAATATTCCCTCACAGAATGCCACAGTAGCAGAGTGTGGAGATAGAAAAGGAAGAGTTGCAACAGGTGTAGGGTGCAGTGATCCAACCATTGCAGCATGTACTCCTCCTGGATTTCATAGAAGTACCATATGGGGTCAAAATAATATTTTATCAAATTTAGGGTGAGGATTCCACTTCCAGGGTAAAACCATTAAATCATTTAATTTCTTTCACAACTCTAAATTAATCTGTCATTTTTATCATAAGTACAGCTAAAAAAAACTAATTCAAATTTTGAAAAAAAAAAAGTAAATTAATAATAATATAGTGGCAAAGGATCTAGTTGAGTCTTACCCATACTAAGTCCACAAACACCCATCTTCCCAAACCCTTCCTCAGAGTCTAACCAATGCAAGAGACTGCGGGCTTCTTCAATTGTTGCCTTTCCTAATAAAAGCAAGTCACTAACACACAATAGCTTTGCACCACGCTGCATCATAGGACGTCTTTGTCCATAGAAAGGGCTGCAATAACATATCTACCTCAATCAAAGGCCGCATATAGTAACCATGTAAAACCCTGATTTCAGTTACAACGGTTCTGACAATGCTGAATTGAGTCATACCTCTCAAGCACCATAGTTGCAATGTTTTCCTTCAATAATGGTCCCCCAAGTCGTAACCTTCGTTCAAATGAATGGTCCCCAGTCCCTGTAGAATCGAGATCACATGTTCAAATCCAAAAGGTAAAGTAATTGATTTAGTTAAATGTTACTGCAAAACAATTCCACAGGAAGTTGCAATTTATGACTATCAATATATCACATCAAGCGTTTGAAATAGTATTTGTTACTACAGCATCTCTTGTAAGTTAATCACAAAGTGGCTACCTCAAAGAACAACAATTTATTAAAAAAAGTCGGAAATCAATCACACTAGAAAAGGCCATAGATAGTGCATGAATAATCAAAAGTTATAAAGTCAGCTCAATTATAAAACAAAGTTAGTATTCTACAACACATTGTTTCACCAACAAGTTGATACCTTGTTCCTGAACAAGAACCAAATTCAATCCCAACAGATGAAGGAAGAAATTAAGAATATTGCAAAACCATGACGAGCCATAGCACAAAGAGCGAATCTACTCTTCGTAGAATCAACCATAGGACATCTTCTTTTCTCAGTATATTTGCTTCGGGCTGAGCCCCTACTAGTAAAAGTTGTTCCCGATAGGGGACGAAACCTGTAAGATCCTGTGTGCAGCTTAGTAGTGTTTAAAGTGACCAATCTTTCAAGGAAAAGAACAGCTTAAAATATGGATTCCTAAAACTGGTGAACAATTTATACTATAAATTGACCCTTCAAAACATATACACATGTAGGCAACAAAGTCTCATTTCAATTTTGCAGCATTCAATTTCTAATAGTAGAATTTAAGTCCCAATCGAAATAGGTCATCAATAAGCCAAGCTCAGAATTCATATTCCTATAGACAAGGAATCAAACCAATCTATATAAAGCCCATCTCTCTTTAGTTAAAGATCATGATTTGCTATACTACATTGTGCAATCAGCAAAAGACTAATCCAAATTACCAATCATAATCAATTCCTAAAGCCGAAAACCATATTAATATTCGGATACCTGCAAGATGAACCACACAAGCCATTTTCTGAGGGGGAACCGATTTCGGAACAAGAAAAGCAACTCTCGCGTTGTGACTCTCAGGAGGCAATGCACTAAGAAGCTGCTCATCACAAGGAGTTCTGAACACCCCTTCTCGAAGACAAGCGTTCTTGCTATCCCAAACAGTCTTCCAAGTGGGCCGGACCAAAATGGGCGGCCAATTCTGCCCTGCAGCCTCTGGAAATAGCTGGTTAATCATCCTCTCCAGCAATTCAAGCTGTTTACCACCCCACCCTCTTGAAAAAAACTGAGGGCTTATCTTGGTTCTGTGCATGAATGCACCATACACATGGTCCAATACATAATGGAGCATTCCCAGCTTCGCTGCCATGTTTTTGAGACAAAACCCACAAACCCAAAAAACAAAGCTTGCAAGAATAATGAATCGATTCGAACAAAACCCAGATGGTATTCGATATCGTAGGAACAGATAAAGAAAACCCGTAATCCAAAGTATACAATAAAAATCGAAATTGTGAAAAATTGCTCAATGTATTGCGGAGAAAAGAATTTGAATGGTTTGAAAAAGATGGGTACTAGGGATATGGAGGCATGGTGGATAGCGAAGAGATCAAGGGTGAAGTTGGTGAGAGAGGAGGAGGAGACGAGGGTCGTGAGAAAGTCGAGGGGAGATCCAAAATATGATGAAACCGAAAGAAGGGGAGAGACTGATAGCAGCAAAAACCAAACATAATAAACTGTGGGCTTCAGAATAACAACTTCACAACGACACGCTGGATTGGGTCCACGAGCCACCTCAGGCTTTATCCACTTTTCATTATATTTTTATGCTGTTTTTTTTTTTTTTTTGATCGGGTTAGTTGTTAGTAACTCACACACCCATGCAGTGGTATCCCAGTGCCAGGACACCTGCACCGACATTGCGGCGAAAGCCTGACAAAGCCAGACTAATCCACTGCACCGCAGACGCACGAACCCAAAGGGTCCCTCAAATCTGCTGGCCACGGGATGAAGCTGGGATTCGAACGCTAGACCTGGGGGTTCCAGACTAGGTCATTCGACCAACACACCACACCACGTGGTTTATTTTTATGCTGTTTAATTGCTGTTTTTTTTTTTCTCAAAAAAAAAAAATTGTTGTTTCTGTTTTTTTCTTTTTTAAGAAAAAAATTAATGGGCTAAATACAAATTACTACCCTATGGTTTAGGTCCAAAATCAATTCAGTCCCTGAACTTCTAATTTCATCAAAAACACCCCTGCACTTTCAATTTTGATCTAATAGGTCCAATTTGTTAGTTTTCCGACAATTGAGTTATTTAACTTGTTAACGTGGCTCATATATGGCCTATGTTTTATGATGTGGTGTCGAGGTGGTCTGCATAGTCAATTTAGGAGTGAGTCCTACTATTAAAAATAAATAGTTTTTCAACAAATAATCCAACTATAACTTGAACCCATAATATAATATTAACGAATTGGACCTATTAGATCAAAATTGAAAGTGCAGGGGTGTTTTTGATGAAATTAGAAGTCCAGGGACTGAATTGATTTTGGACCTAAATCACAGGGTACTAACTAGTATTTAGCCCAAAATTAATTAATCCAAGAGATTACGATCACATTGGGGATGACTTCGTAAAATCCATACTACTCCAACTAGAGGAGTATGTCTATACCCCTAATATAGAACCAACAGTTACAGATACCCTGAGCTGATAGAGGCTCAACTCAAACAACATGAACCGCCATTTCTTCTCGGCTATAGACAATCAATTTATCCATGGAGTTCCAATACATCCTTACTTAAGAAGAGACTAACTCCCTCCAACACCATATACCAAAACCAATAGTATACGTGCATGGGCATCTTCTCATTATATTGACAATAAGAAAACATCGAAATTAAAGCAACTAGTCCCTGGAGGTGACATCATAAATTCATAATAATGACACAACCATGAAACCAAGACAACCAAATTGAGCTAAAGCTCGGCTCATCTATCTTACAAACACAAGCCGAATAAGCTAAAAATGAGTCGAATACGAATCAAACTTGAGCTGTATAGAGCCTATTTACTGCCCTAGAAGTATGTCACACATGTTTAGTTACGCAACACAAACTTCTCACTTTACACACACACGCGCGTTCTCTTCTAAGGTTAATAAAGTAAGGTTAATGTCAATTTGATAATCACAAAATGGATTTTAACAATTGGAACCTTTGATTCTTTTTTTTCTTTTTTTTTGAAAAAGAGTTTGGAACCCAGCCTAGCTGGGAGGCTCAGCCCCAAGCCCGGTTTCATTTATTATATTAATATTAAAATTTTACAACGGGGGGGACGTAAAACCTGAACCCCGTGCTACAGAGAAACAACTACAATAATTCTCGTAGAGAACATCCTGAATAATAACAGGCGTCCCATCTAACCAAACATCATCAAGTGCACCCCAACTAGCAAGGTGAGCTAACCTATCAGCTACACCATTTGCTTCACGGTAAACGTGTCGAATTCTAACTGACTGAAAAGCACGAAGATAATCCTTACAATCATCTAAAACTTGACTTACCTCAGAGAAACTTTTCTCTTTGCTATTAAGAGCAGCAATCAGAATGGCAGAGTCGCTTTCAACATCTATGTCAGACCACTCTTAGTGAATCCCAAGGAGAAGACCAGCTCTACATGCCTCCGCTTCCATATTAAGAACCGAGTGTGCATGTACAAAAGGTCGAGCTAACGCAGCAATACCCATGCCCATATCATTCCTGACCACCACTCCAATACCTCCATAACCATTTTCCACCCTAAAAGCACCATCCACATTAATTTTCAGTATGCCTGGAGGTGGGTTCTGCCATTTCACAGGGGGCCTCTTTTTCTTCCTAACAGCTTTGGGATGATATACTAGAAAGTCTTCCAACATTTTCACGGTCCACTGAATCATGTTCATTGGTCAACAGCTCACACCGTGCCAAAGCATGTTATTACGTTCGACCCAAATAGCCCACAGCCCCATGAAAAAATAATCTTGCTGGTCCTCATCAAATACATCCATCATATCCAAAAGCCACCCCTTCAATGACTGGGCAGGGTGCTCATTTGGTTTCAACTGCAATGGCCCAAATAACCAAAAGCATTGTAATGTAAGACAAGATTTGAAAACATGCACACCTGATTCCATGCAATCCATGCAGAAAAGACAACGTGAATCCTCCAATTCCACTCTACGTTGGGCAAGAGCAGCTCTAGTGGGTAGTGCATCTTTGAGTAGGTGCCAAATAAAAAACTTAACCTTCGGTGGGATTCTCGATCTCCAAATCCTATTCCAGTACACACTACTCACCCCGCCACTATCACCTGACGAAGTTGTGACCCTGTTCCCCAAACCAACCACGTTATTGTAGACATGGTATCCACTTCGCACCGTGTACAGACCTTTATTAGAAAAATGCCATACAAGGCGGTCCTGAGCACCACGGACGCTTAAAGGAATGCATGCTATCTTCTCTACCTCCCCTAACGTAAAAATTTCCTGCATGAAATCCACCGCCCACTCTCCAGTATCCGTATCAATTAAATCAGCCACTGTAAGCTCTTCCAAACCTTCCATGATCGGTGAGTATGGTCTAAATGACTGTGGCAAAGGCACCCATGGGTCATCCCAAACCGAAATGTTAACTCCATCACCCACTTGGAACCTCAAACCCTTCTTTAACACCTCCCTCCCTAATAAAATGCTACGCCAAGTGTAGGATTCACCTCCTTTAATTTCAGCCTCCATGAACGAACACCGTGGGAAATACTTAGCTTTGAGGAGCTTTGCAATCATGGAATTCGGTTGTTGGAGCAAACGCCAGCCCTGTTTGGCAAGTAATGCAAGATTAAAGTGATGCATATTTCGAAACCCTAAACCCCCCTCACTTTTAGGGCAACACAATCTATCCCAAGCAACCCAATGAATTTTTCTGGCATCTCCATCATCTCCCCACCAAAACCGAGCCATCAACCTATGCATTTCATCACATAAATATTTAGGAACTTCAAAACAGCTTATCACATAGGAAGGAATCGCCTGGACTACTGCCTTAATTAAAATTTCTTTGCCAGCAATGCTTAAAGTTTTCTCACGCCAACCTTGAACCCGGTTGCAAATCTTTTCATTCAAAAAACCAAAGGCCTCCGACTTTGAGTAGTTAAGCTCCGTAGGTAGCCCGAGGTACATGTCATGTTTATCCACTCTCTCTACTCCAAGGATCGCCGCAATCCCATCTTGCATTAGTGGGTGAACATTTTTGCTAAAAGAAATACAACTTTTCTGATAGTTCACCTGTTGCCCAGATGCTTTTTGATAATTCACCAGCAAGGTCTTCACCGCCTCACAATCCCCCCTCCCTGCCTTGAAAAAAAATAAAAGAGTTGTCTGCAAAAAACAAATGACTGATACTTGGGGCACCCCTACATATTCGAACCCCTTGCAACACTCCTGTCTGTTCCGCATGCAAAATACACCTGGATAACACCTCCGCACATAACAAAAAAAGGTAGGGTGAAATCGAGTCCCCTTAAAGGAATAACTCGGCCTCTAGGCTCCCCATTGATAATAAATGAGTAAGACACAGTGCTTACACAACTCATAATCCACTTTACCCACACCGGACTAAAACCCATCTTCCTCATAATTGCCTCCAAGAACATCCATTCGACTCTATCATATGCCTTACTCATGTCTAGCTTCAAAGCACAATAGCCCACTTTACCACTTCTTCGACGCTTCAAACAATGAGAGATCTCAAAAGCCATCAAGAGTTATCAGAAATTAACCTACCCGGGACAAATGCACTCTGGAATGGAGAGATCAACGAGTCGAGCAGGAACTTTAGGCGGTTTCCCAAGACTTTCGAACCCACCTTGTAAACTACGTTACACAAACTAATAGGACGAAGTTGATGCATGTACTGTGGAACCTCAACCTTGGGAATCAAAGCCACATACGTCCAGTTGACAGCTTTCAGGTGCTCCTCTAACACAAAGAACTCCCTCACAGCCCCTACTAAATCGTCCCCGACCAGCTCCCAAAAAGTCTGGAAAAAACTGTTTGGCTCCAATTTTGTTGCAGCTGGTCAACAGTCTCTTTTCTGCGCGGGCGTGCCAGCACCGTTCGGGTGCGGTCGTCGGGGGTGTCCCTTGACCTGACTTCTATCAAGCGATTGTAGACGAGGAGAGCACCAACCTCGTCGCGAGATTCTTTGTGCCTTGTGGTAAGGACTTTGTTGTAGTTTCTTCTTGTTCACACAATCGATACTCAATATTGTAGATTGAGCAGAGCGACATCACCGAGAAGTGTTGAGATCTTGCTAAAGCGTGACTTTAGCTTGGCTGGGTTGCTAGGGCGTTACCCTTGCTTGGCTGGTTCTGTAACCGTTGTGGTCGCGGCACTACCGTCTGCTCCCGAGGAGACTAGGACCGAAGCACGTTGACAGAGGGTTTGGTGGCACTGAAAGTCGGCTTCCGAGAAGACTAGGACTAGGAGTGTGATCACCGATAAGAGAAAGAGAAGGAGAGGAGTTGCTCTTAGAGAGGTTTGCTCTAGAGAGAACTTAGATCATCTTAGAGATGTTTTGATGTATGAATTGGTGTTTTGATACTTGTTGTAGCCTCTATATATAGGCTTCCAAGCAACACTATTTGGCCTTAAACAACTCATAATGGGTTAGGTTTTAGCACTAAATATTAATGGAATGTTAGGTTTGAATACTTAAACAACTTAATGGAATTTGTTAGGTTTAAGTCAGTTTCTGCTCCCTTATCCTTCCATTTTTATCTCCACTAAGAACTCAGATTCAACCTTCGATTTCTTCATATGAAATGATCCACCATGAATGTAGATTATTTTGGTAAAATATCAGAATTTATTTCCATGTGGTTGGGCCGGAAATGCTGCTGGACCTCTTACAGGTCCAGTTTTCCAGTTTTGCTTCTGCAGAAAATTGGATTGATTGTTTGAAGGCCTTCCACTCAAAAATAGCTCTGGCACTCTTCATAAGAAATGATCCTTGGGCTGTCTAGAATGGATCTGCAGAGTTTCAGCTCATTTCAAGTTCATTTGGTCAGGCGGACGCTCCTTCTGTTTAGCTCGGTTTCTCCTAGCCGAAGTAGGAAAATGTGCTAAAGTTGACTTTTCATTTCCATGCTTCCATCATTTCCTTTTCTTGCAGCTCGCATAATCTTCCATAGTAGGCTTTATTTAGCCTCTAAATATATATTTCGAACTTGTCGACAATATATAGTTTGAGCCACTGACATTGGCTCAATTTCTCCAAGACGTGCCTTGTCAGGCCAAAATGCTCATTTTGGGTCCAAACAAAAACAAAGGGAGAAACCGTCTGGCCCTAGCGACTTAGATGGATGCATACCCTTGAGAGCTGTATAGACCTCTTCCTTCTCAATCTGCCTCGTTAACATGCTGTTATCATTCTCTGAAATACACCCCATCACCCCATCAAGAAGGTTCCAGAATGTTCCTGCTGGCTGGGACGAAGAGAATAGCTCTTGAAAATAATGCAACACAATTCTTTCCAACTCGACGTCCTCCGTACACCACACACCTGAACTGTCGAACAACCCATGAACTGTATTCTTTTTCCTTCTATTCTTCACCCGTTGATGGAAGAACTTTGTGTTCAAATCCCCGTCCTTCAACCAAAAAATCTTTGCACGCTGCCGCCAAAACACAAGCTCTTGATGCAGAAGGTCGTTCAGTTTTGATTGAAGAGTAACTCTGTCAACATTCATAGGGGCTGAAAGTGAATTGTCATAAAAAGCTGAAAGTTGACTTCTTGTTTTCTCAATCTCCTTCTGTAAACACCCAAAACTCTCCTTACTCCAGTTTTCCAGAGCAACACGGGTCTTCTTTATTCTATTCCACAAAGTGAGGAACGGCCCTGACCCCGTCCCACTTTCCCAGCTCGTAGTAACCACCTCTCTACACCTATCGTCAAGTAGCCAACTCTCTTCAAATTTAAATCTCTTTTTCCTTCTTTTCTTCCGTCGCTTCTTTTGCACCCGAACTTCCAGTAAAATAGGAATATTGTAATACCCCGAAAATTCAATTTAATTTCCGATGAAATTTTGGAAATGATTTCGTGGTCGTGGGCACGAGTATGAAGCTTGGAGGAGTGTGGAATTAGTTCGAACGATTTTATTTTCGAAAACGAACGTTATTTAGGGGGTCTCAAAAAGTGACTTTTTATACGTACAGAATTTGGGAAAATTTCCTTCATGAAAGTTGTAGAGCGCGTCGATACGAGTTCGTGGACATATGGAACGCTAGAATCGGAGTTCGTATGAAAAAGTTATGGGCTTCGGAAAAACCTTCCAATTTGGTATAAAGCTTCCATTTTTGGAAATTTCCAAAAAAAAGAAAATCAGTTTCCAATTTTGGAAACCGGAGTTTTCTCCCTCTCTCGGCCGGAAATCGCCTCCAAACATCTCCGGGCGATTTCTCCCTCCTCAGGCGAGCTTTTGACGTGAAACAAAGCCCAGATCAGTTCGCCTCCTCCCCAAGAGTGGACTGGTGGTCTCCCTTCCTCCCCAAACGGCGGCTACGCGGCGGAGGACCTCGAAACCGATTTAAGCCCGATTTTGAGTCAACGCCGATATCTTGAGTTTCCGGCCACCTTTCTTTGTGATTCTTGGCTTCATGAACTCGTCTTGAAGTTCTGAACCAGTCTCCAGAAGGAATCGAAGCGAGTGGTGGACGTTTTCACGCTGATCGGAGCTCTCGCCGGATTCTGGAAAAATTCCGGCCACCGTGACTGAGTTTGGTAATTTTCGACCTCTTCTTGATGTTTTCTGATAGCAAGCCTTTAGAGTTTTTTGTTAAGCATGATAAGATGAAGAGGAGCAGCCCGTCCCCGACACCATTGGCGGTGGTCGGCGGCGGCTGTGCCACTAACTCCGGCAGATCTTTCCGGCCACCTTCGGGGGTCAAAAATATAGTTTATGTGCATTTTTAGATTCTATATTTCAATACGATCATTTCGATATATTATACGCAATTTTCGGATATCGTATGATTTAGTTATGAATTTTTACGTTTCGATCGATTTCGAATCGTTTGATTTATGATCTGTGAAGATCTGACCGTCCGATGGACTTGTAGTTTTGTTATGATGATCGTATGACTGTCCCAGTGACTTTTTATGGTCACGGGCGAAGATCCGACTGTTGGATCTTCGTATAATTGTGAAATAGTGATTTGAAAGGCGATTCGTGAGAATCTGACCGTCGGATTATAGTATAATTTTGTGGAGATGTTTGTAAGGACGATTCAGGAAGATCCGACCGTTGGATCTTCGTGATAATTTTGGAGGATGATCCTAAAGGCGATCCGTGAGGATCCGATCGTTGGATCATCATTTAATTTCAATCCGACCGTTGGATCGTCGTATAAGTATGCTTGTGAGTTGTTGGCTAAGTTAAGATCTTGTTGGATTAGGTGATCGACGGATTGATTTGGCGGACGATTTGTAAAATTGTCTTTTGGGCTGTTAAGAAGACGCAGTGGGAATATCGAGGTGAGTAAACCTCACGTGGTTCATATTACGAACCGAATAAATTTAATTACTTTATTTTGTCGTAATTGTGTGAAAATGTTTATGAAATAAATATTTGTTTTAAAACATATGGACTTGATCAACTACGGTCCATAGGTAAGTAAAATGATTTATTTACAAAATGAATTTCACGATTTTTATGCTTGAACTATAGTTGGTATTAGTGATTATCCCTGAGCGGATAATTACGTATATATATATTTACGTGGTTATATATGGAATGGTGTGACATTGATGTGTGTGTGGAATTGCGATAACTTGGTTATGATATGATATTGTCTTTGAAATTGCCATGATTATTTGTGACAATGCTGACCGATGAATGTTTGTGATAATCGTGTTGACCTTCTGAGTTGAATAGAGGGTAGAGAATGTAGTGCTCTGAGGACAGTGGATAAGTCCGAAGACCGCCGGTTAAATAATAACCGAGATGTAGTGCTCTGAGGACAGGGGAAAAGTCCGAAGACCGCCGGTTAAATAATAACCGAGATGTAGTGCTCTGAGGACAGTGGATAAGTCCGAAGACCGCCGGTTAAATAATAACCGAGATGTAGTGCTCTGAGGACAGGGGAAAAGTCCGAAGACCGCCGGTTAAATAATAACCGAGATGTAGTGCTCTGAGGACAGTGGATAAGTCCGAAGACCGCCGGTTAAATAATAACCGAGATGTAGTGCTCTGAGGACAGGGGGAAAGTCCGAAGACCGCCGGTTAATTAATAACCGAGATGGATATCGTTTACTTAAACCTTGGCCGAGGTGACAGGTAACGATGTAGTTAGAACTCTAACGTGTTATGGGATGGGACCAAAGTGATGATATTTGAATGAGGGAAACGTGAGGATGTATTAATTCCTTGTTGTTCACGTGTGTTGGTTTGATGTTCCCTTTGTGGATGTTGAGATTGTTAGTTGTTACTTGAGTTGAAAGTATTGTAAATTAATAAATCAACAGTTCTTTCTTGTTTACTCATACGAGCTGTCAAAAGCTTACCGGGTTTTGTATTGTTGCAATCCAGGTACACTATTCAAATTGTGTAGCGGGTAATCCTACAGGACAGGAGAATTCAGGGCGGTGATCGTGCGGGTTAGAGTATTTGTTTTGGTTTTACAGTTTTTGTAATTGTGAGGTTCGTTATGCTCAATTAGAGCTTTACAATTTTACTTGTAAGAGTGAGTTGTAATAATTAACTCGAGATTTTGAGATTTGAAATTTGAGTGTCGTGAGGTGTGGTTATGAAAAGAAAATTCAGAACGTTTATTTGATTTAGTTGTTTAATTCATGTTCCGGATTTGAATTTGTTATTCAAAATTCGGGGCGTGACAAATATGGTCTGATGTACAAGGATCAAGATGACGAACTCTTGTAGCTGGAAACAAGTCTCTCCAACTAGGTGAACAAGTGAATCTGTCCAAACGAACTTTCACCTCCTCCCCCCCTCTGATCCCCCTCCACGTAAACTTAGGGACTACAAACTTGATATCTCCAAGGTCACAAATGGATAAAGCCTCCTTCATGTTATTCATCAATCTAGGGCACCATAAGGCACCCCCTAACTTATCATCACTCTCACAAATCTCATTATAATCTCCACCAACCACCCACGGTAAGTTCCCTTGCATGCTAAGATGTCTTAACAAATTCCATGTACGTTCCCGCTCTGATGCCTTAGGACATCCATACAAACCCGTAAACCGCCAACAACCAGGATCCCCCATCTCACCAATTACGACGTCAATATGGTTCTCCGAATATGATTGCAGTGACACTTTGACATCATCATTCCAAAGCAGACATAATCCCCCTGCTCTACTAACTCCCTTCCCCTTTTTCTTCTTTACAAATTTGCAATTCACTGACACCGCATTCTTCCACCCAAGTTGCCTCCGAACACTATCCATCTCCTCCGCCGTACACCTAGTCTCACTAAGAAAAATAACATTGGGAATGTTGAGGGAAACAATCCCTTTGAGCCCTGACACTATCCAGGGGTTCCCAATCCCCTGATAGTTCCAACATAAAACATTCATTGTGCGTGATGGGTCGATGCCGGACCCATCACGGAGGAACGTTCAGGAGCACGTCCATTGCTCGGAACATCTTTCGACGAAGATTTTGGAATCCTAACAACACCTTTCTTCTTGCTGCCACCCACCGCAACATCCCTTTTGGAACTCTTCTTCCTATTCAGTAAGGCAGGCCTTAGGGACCCTTAGGGGCCAGCCCGGTCTTTAAATGACCCCTACAATTATTGCCATGCCCACACTCCACATCCAACTCTCTCTCCCCCTCCTCTGGAACAAGGCCCATAGGGTTAGCCTCCCTATGATCCAGCAATTGGGGCCCATCTTTCAAACACTCCACTCTTTCCGCCACAACTCCAGGAACTTCGGAATCCACTAAAGGCTCCAAACTTTGCGGAAAAATCACATCCCTCTGCAATAACTCCGAACATTTAATTCCATAATCAACTACATCCTTCAAATTTAATTCTTTTTTTTTTGAAAGGTGGATTTCATTAACGCATGCCAAGATGGCCATTACATATCCTTCTACTGCCTTCAACTAGACAGATCAAGAAGTTGTAGTAAGGGAACTACTTTGATACATAGAGACAGACCATCTATATTCGAACTAATCACTCACTTATTAAAAGTGAGTCTATAAACTATGGAAAATAGAGAGACATAGTAAATAGGCTCCTACCACAACCAACTATATCTTGTCTTTGCCCTTCAAGCTAGGGCTTGGGGGTATACCCGAGTACAGAACTGTTAGGACCTCATCAGCAGAGACCTTCTTTGTCTTTGGGTTTTTATTTTTGGACCCCAAAGACCTTCCTCTCTTCTTCTGTGTCCCTGGTAGCGCAAGAACTGGCTTTGGCACCATGCCCTCAGCCGGCACCAACATTCCTCCAGGAGTTTCCACAAGGCCCAGAGACTTGGCACTGAATTTAGAGGAGAATTCAGGCAACTTTACCTTTTTTGCAGAAGCAACCGGACTAGTTTTACCTTCAAGTAAGTCAGACATCAAAAATTTCAATTTTTTTGGGGAAGGAAAAGGTCTACCTCGCTTAGCTTGGCCCTCAGCGTCAACCGGCACAATAGCAAGGGAGTCTTCATCACTTGTCACCCTTGATTCAACATTCTTGATGATCACCGGCCTACGAGGCTTGCTAGACTCAGCACCACCAAACAGGGAACGCCCCAGCGATGGCAGAATGGGAGTAGTGATGCCCTGAAACCGGAATGTCCCCTCCTTGAACTGAGGACCATGGAATCCCAGAAACTGATTAGTGAGTTAGAGATTTCGAGCTACAGGTTTTCCAACAGGCTTGATACTATTTGGCAAAGTATCTGGATTGCATGGACCATTCTCATTAGGGCTGGGATCGGTCCTATTTTGTCAGTTCAAGCAGTGGAACCGAGACCGAACCGATTAGTATATTTCGGTTCGGGTTTGCCATTTTTCACATTCAGAACCGAGATGGGACCGAACCGATCACATACGGTTCGGTTCTCGGTTTTTTCGGTTTCTGAGACCAAAACTGACCTGAAACAAAAGTTACAAAACAAATATAGAGATGCTGTAAAATTTGAAAATGCAAATGCCTATTCACTTTCACTAATGCAGAGCAGATATGCACAGTTGCACAAAGTGACCAAACTGACCATTACCAAGTTACCAACAAACTTTGTCGGACAAAGTGACAATTGACAAAGTAGTAAACTGTTTCAGAAATCAGTGAAATCACAATTCATAAGTGCAAACCTGCATCACTTTAACTCATGAATCAATCAAAAAGATAGAAACTCAGTAAAACCATACAAAGTACCAACTACCAACTAGTGAAACTACAAAGTCCTAAACACATGCCATTACAAGGTTACAAAATACAAACTGTCTTGCAAAATGCAAACTGCAAAACTGCAAAGTACAACATGCAAAACTGCAAATTCTGAAAATCTGCAAGATCCAACATTCCAACAGAATCACAATTCACAGTTTGAAAATTTAAAACAACTAAGTTGCTGCACAACTCCATCAGCAATGGCTGCAATGCAGTTCACTCCTCCTAGCTTCCTTATTACACCATTCCATCAATCGAAATATCCAATATCCAACGCAAATAGCAATACAAGCAAATCTGCATTATTCAAAAATTAATATTAAAATGAAGCACTGAAACTAAGAAAAGCATTATGATATATTATTCAACTCTAAACCTACAATTCACTATACTGCAATTCACTAAATGAAAATAGAAACTGAGAAAAGTGAGAAAACAGTTCAAGCCTTCAGAAATTAAAAATCCGACGAATGCAATTGACTAAATGAAAACAGAAAAGTGAGAAAACAGTTCAAGCATTCAAAAATGCAAAATCTGCAAACTGCAATTCACTAAATGAAAATAGAAAAAGTGAGAAAAAAATAGCCATTAAAATTCTGCAAACTGCAATTCACTTATTTGAGTATTTGACATTCTAAATAGCAACTATAAACTGTAATTGTAACTTGTAAGACTGTTCATACTTCATACCTTGACAAAGGAAACCAGCCATAAACTGCAAACTGCAATTCACTCATTTTTTCTGTTTCTTCTTCTTGGTTGTAGGGGCTGAAGCTGAAGCTTCACTGCTTTTGGCTGTTTTCACACTTGGTGCTTCTGTAGATTCACCAACAACATTGGTCTTGGCCTTCTCAGCCTTGTCTCTGTCCTCCTTTTCATGTTCTGCAGAAAAAGAACAAATCAATTTTGGTTCAAGGGAAAGAAAATAGGAGAAAAAAAAATTTAATTTAAGACTTTAAGCACAGAAACACATACCAGCTTCAAGTTTTTCATAGGTCTCCATTTCCTCTACACTTGGTACATACTCCAACCCCATAATTGAATCAGACTTTAGCCAATTTTGCAGACAAATCAGCTTCTCAACTGTTCTAGGAGTTAAAGAGCTTCTATATGGGTCTATCACCCTCTTTCCAGTGCTGAAACTGGACTCACTTGCAACCGTAGACACTTGTATGGCTAATACATCTCTAGCCAATGATTGCAAGTTGGGATATTTACCTCCATTCAACTTCCACCAATCCAAAATATTCCAATCATCCTCTTCCCCTTGCTTCACTTCAGGCTTTTCTATAGGGTCCAGCAAATATCGATCCACTTCATGCCCCACAACAACTTCATTGTTTTGTTCAAGCTGCCTATTCCAGTCTTCAAGCATAACAGCCCTTTTTCCACTTACTGTCCTTGATCTGCCTTTACTCTTACTAGTTGCTGTCTCACTAGTAGTTGGTGTTTTTTTCTTATGTCCTCCACTTGATGCAGCATTAGACTGACTGTACAAGTCACACAATTCTATAACGAGTTGCTTCACTTCCTCGGATTTCTTCTTGATCTCCCCACTAGGCAAATTCAGCCACACTTCACACACTCTGCCAATGTTTCTCAACTTATACCTAGGATCTAAGACCACAGCAACTAGGAAAAGTTGGTTCATGTCATCCAACGAACCAAAATACTTGTCATACTTGGACTTCATTTGAACTGCCATGTCATACAGAACTTGGTCAGCTTCACTTGACTCAGGCCCTACACCAATTGAGCTAAGTTCTTCAAGCTCAGCTTCAATGGTTACAACATCATGGAAGGCCTTGTGTGCAGTTGGGGTAAGTGAAGCACTTATATTAAGTGTCACATCATAAAAGACCTTCAAAAACTTAACAAAAATGGCTGCATTGTCCCAATCTGAATCAGTTGGTGGCCCAACTCTTTTCATAGGCACTCTCCTCCTACTTGTAGTCTCTGCTGCATCTTCAGCAACTTCTTCATCTTCATCAAAGTAGTTTCGGTACCTTTCATCATCATCATTCAACCTCTCGAAAGCTTTTTTCAACTCCAAAGATGTGTCCAACATAAGAAAGGTGGAATTCCACCTTGTTGGAACATCTAAAATGCAAATCTTATTGCATTCAACTTTCTCCTTCTCCACACATTTTTTAAATTCATCTAACCTAGCACCTGAACTCCTAACATATCTCACTGCATTCCTTATGCTTGCCACTGACCTCTCCATCATATTCAAACCAGACCTCACAATGAGGTTTACAATGTGAGCTAAACATCTCACATGCATGAACCTACCTCCACAAATTGGTTTAATCTCCCAACTACACATTTTCTTCCTAAGATAATCAATAGCATGCTTGTTCGCAGATGCATTGTCAACAGAAACAGTTAACACTTTATCGATTGACCAATCAATGAGACAAGACTCTAACAATTTTCCAATTGTTATACCTTGGTGATTAGGAACTACACAAAATGCAAGCACTCTCTTATGCATTGTCCATCCCCGATCAATAAAATGAGCAGTAACTACCATGTAGTTTATGTTTTGACAAGAAGTCCAAGTGTCGGTTGTCAAGCTAACACAATGAGACTTCAATTCTCTCCTCAACTCCTCCTTCTTGGCATCATACATGCGAAGAAAGTTTTTCATTATGACTTTCCTACAAGGGACTTTAAAAAGAGGCACAGCAACACTGCAAAAGTAATTAAACCCAGGTTTTTCGATGAAACTAAATGGAAGTTCATCAACAACAATCATGTGAGTAGCAGCTTCAATGCAATTATCCTGACTCCAATTCACAGAAACTAAACTGCCCTGCCCTCTTTTCCCATCACTGGTTAACACTTGTTGCCCAAATTCTACCTTAACTCTACCCGGGTATCCTTTACAGACTATCTCTATGTGTTTCCTAAGAGATGAAGTACCATTATCATAAGGATTGCATGCCAAATGCGTCGGACAATACTTACATTGAGCTCGTTTGGTGTTGCCAACCACCTTCTGAACTCCATCAACAGTCTCGATTAATGGATGATCCACCTTCGTGAAATGATCCCAGACATCTGACCTCTGCTGGCCTTTCTTTCCTCGTTTTCTTTTCACAGGAGCAGTGCTTCGAGCCTTGCTTGGTTTTGATGTTGGGGCAGCTTCCGGGTTGTTGCTTGCAACAACGATTTCATTGCAACCAGAGGATGGCAATGATTGTTGGGAATCAGACGCAGCAGACTGGCTAGACCCAGATTGTTCGACACCACAAGTTTGAGGCATGATGAAAAACTGAAAAAGAATGCAATCAAGTTGGCTATTTGGGAATGAAAAAGAATCAAATCGAGTTTGGGAATGAAAAAGAATCGAGATTTCAATCTGATATAAGACCAGATTGAATGATTTGAATCGATTAATTGAATTTTGGGGTTAGGGTTTCTGTCGAATTAGGGAAGAACTCATGAGAGATTGAGAGGAGGCGAACCAGAGGATGGCAATGATTGTTGGGAATCAGACGCAGCAGACTGGCTAGACCCAGATTGTTCGACACCACAAGTTTGAGGCATGATGAAAAACTGAAAAAGAATGCAATCAAGTTGGCTATTTGGGAATGAAAAAGAATCAAATCGAGTTTGGTAATGAAAAAGAATCGAGATTTCAATCTGATATAAGACCAGATTGAATGATTTGAATCGATTAATTGAATTTTGGGGTTAGGGTTTCTGTCGAATTAGGGAAGAACTCATGAGAGATTGAGAGGAGGCGCGTTTGGGAATGAATTTTGGGGTTCGATATGTTTTAGACTTTTAGGGATTAAGTTGATTTAGGCACGTGTGTTAAAAACGGTTCTAAGGGGTTAAAAACGCCAGAAACCGAGACCGAACCGATACCTTGTTTCTCGGGTCGGTTTCTATATGGAACCGAAATTCTCAAATCAAGAACCGGGCCGAACCGCACCGAACCGACCATTTCGGGTCGGTTCCTCGGGTTTTCGGTTTAAAAATCCCAGCCCTAATTCTCATGAAAGATACGAGCACATATATCACACTTGCCTACTAGATTTTCAAACAGAAAGTGTACCTCTTGCTCAATCCCTGGACCAAACTTTAGGGTTTTTTTTTTAGAAAAAAAGGCTTGAAGATTGAGTGGGAGACACGAACCCGAATCTCCCCCAGAGCATCAAACAACTTTCCATCGAGTTCCAAGTACTTTCCGGCAATCGAGGCTACATTGGCAATAGTTTTCCGTTGTTCATATGCCGGTGGCATATTGGTTATACAAACCCAGAAGAATAGGTCGTGCATTTGTATCGATTGCAGCGGAGCAATACCATCATATGGCTGCATCACGACCAGAGCCCGGTTAAAACTCCACGGCCCTCCCATCATCACTTTCCGGCTGTCACGGCGGAGATCGAACGAGAACAAGAACCGATCAGGGGCCCTTTGTTGCACGGTAAAGCCTTGGTTCAGTACCCAAACACGCCTGAAATGGCGCCTCAAGTCCATGGCTGTTGTCGGTTTCGGAGTGAGCGGCCTAGCAAGGAGATAGGACTGAGAGGTTCGCAGCGCGCCTCCCTCTGACATGGCAGAGATGTCAACCACATCATTGCTTGCAATGGCAAGCGACGTGGAAAAACTTCTGGTGACAGAGTCAATATTAGACATTGTAGGCAGTGAGGTCGACTGAATTCCAGTAGCTTTGGTTGCAAAGAAGCCGACACAGAGGTCGGAGATAGGTGCTAGGGTTTCTAGGTTGTGCAGCGTGAGAGCCTTTAGGGTATTTTTATGTTACTCTCTTCTGTAAATAATTATTCTCCTTCCTTCAAATTTAATTCTTGATTACCTTGTGAGCACGTTAGCGCAGTTAGCGCTCCCATTGACTCCAAAGAATTATGATTGACAGACTTTCCTGAAATGCAACCATCCAAAATCAGATCAGTCACCTCATCCGCCTCCGTCCGTTGCCGCTTCCCCTTCCTCGTCCCCTCCACCTCCTGCATTGCCGACACACTATCTACCCACATGCCATCCTGCCCCAGATCCTCCCCACCATCTTCCTCCCACTCAGCACGATCCCTAACCATCCCAGAAACAGGGAATTCCGGTGCCGACATCGACCACCCACTTTTGTCTCTCTCCAACAATCCAAACCGTCGCCCATTCCGCCTCAGATTCTCCACCGCCTCCTCTCTTTCCCTGACCTCTTTCTCTAACAGCCATTTGTCTCTCTTCTCTGCACAAAGCATGAAATCAAATTGCTTCTCCTTAATAATACCTGCTCGATGAAGCTCACAACAATTTGAATCATGAAGAAGTAAGCCACAATAATAGCAGAAAGAGGGCAGCCACAAGTAATCAAGGTCAAAACAGGACCCCTTGTTCTGCCCCGGCAATCTAATATGTGCAACCCTCTGAAGAGGTTTGTCAGTATCGATCAAAACTCTGACCTTCAAAGTCGTCCCAAGAAACACGCCAAACACCGACTCCTCCATCCTTACATACCTGCCCACGGCATTACCGATTCGAACCCTAGTTTCTTCCTCCATGTACAAGGGCGGAATTCCCCATGCCCGAATCCAGAAAAGTTGCCAGTTAAGCGGAATCTTCCGTAAATCCTCTCGCCCATCACTGGCTGCCACTGCAAACATAGCCTTATTGAAATGCCAAGGGCATCCATTTAACACTATGTTTCTATCATACTCATGAGTGAATGCAAACACCAGCCTATCACTCCCTTCCAGAGCCACCGCCGTGACCCTCGCCTTATCCCCCAGATGCTTCTTTGGCGTCCAAAGAGCCTTCATCGTCCCCATAAGCGCCTCCTTGTTAAAGTGCCTATTGGTCAATAGTTGGTCAACGATCAGGAACTTCTTAGGTTGCCAACGATCTGGATCGTTGGGGAGGATGATCTCCTGCGCCTCCTTCTCTGTAAGGACCAGCCTTCTAATCATGCCACCCAGTTCTTCCTCCATCATACACAACAGAGAGCCAGCCGCGTTGATCCACCCCCAAATCTTTTGAACAACTTCAAGCATACGTTGAGAACAACGTAGACCAAAGATCTACAGTAACCTGAACCCGGTGAACTCCGGAGACCAGGAACCCTAACTCTCAGCCTTCACGTAGAGAGAACGAGAGAGAGAGAGAGTAGGGACTACCTCCACTTTGAGGTTTAGTATATCGGAGAGACACCAACTATTGCTATGATAGAACTTTGATTCTTCTTTGATTAGTACAGTCACTACACCAATTTTTCAATCAGACAACACATATCAGACGACAGCAAACATTTTAACTGTCGTCTGAAATAATCAGACAACAGGAAAAAAATATATGTCGTCTGAATTTTCGAATCCAACGACAGTCATTACTTGGCTCTTGTGCAATTACTTTTCAGACAATGGTTGATATAATAGATGTTGTCTGAATGGATCAATTCAGACAACAGTTATTATTTCAATGTTGTCCAAGGTTTATTCAGACAATGGTTGATTTTTGATGTTGTCTGAATGGATCAATTCAGACAACAGTTATTATTTCAATGTTGTCCAAGGTTTATTCAGACAATGGTTGATTTTTGATGTTGTCTGATTGTTCAATCACACAACTGTTATTCATTGTCTGTTGTGCAATAACTTTTAAGTCAATACTTGCTAAAAGATATTGTCTGATTTGGTTTCACACAACTGTTTTTATTCATCTGTTGTCACATTATCTTCAGACAATGCACCCTAAATGTTGTTGTCTGAAGTTAGATTCCCCTAGGCCTCATCATATGGCCCTTGGGAGCTAAGCCTGCCCGGCCCGGCCCTTCCATTAGGGTGGGCCGGCCCGACCCTTTTTTATTTAGGGTAGGGTATGAGTCACACAAATAAAGCCCGGCCCTACCCTACGGCCCGGCCCGATTGAGCCCTTAAGGGCTAGGCTCGGCCCGGCCCTTAAAGCCCTGCCCTAACCCGGCCCTAAAATTTATATTTTATTTTTGTTATTTTCTATTACATGT
Source organism: Rosa rugosa (assembly GCF_958449725.1). Classification (NCBI taxonomy): domain Eukaryota; kingdom Viridiplantae; phylum Streptophyta; class Magnoliopsida; order Rosales; family Rosaceae; genus Rosa; species Rosa rugosa. The sequence goes on from NC_084826.1 coordinate 22,412,461, forward strand.
GTTATATGTATAAAACTATGGAAGTGTAGAAAATTATTTCAATCTGCCATATTAGGAAATGAGTCTTTTAAATTGAGCCATATTTTGAGAAGAAAAAAATAAATTTTTTTTTAAGAATTAACCGTTAATTCGGCAAAAACGCCGCCGTTTTAATATAATCTTATGGGTATTTTAATATTTACCAATAATTACTGTTAACTAATTAACTGTAATAATTACAAAGCTATTATTTCAAATTGGACAATATATTCATGTAATACCAATTTTGAAATAAATCAAGTAATCAACATAACTAAAAATAATCAATTGGTCGAGTTGAAACCTTTTTACCAATGTAATGTTAACTTCTTAATGAGCAAAATGGGGGACGAAATGGAATTTTTTAAAATGCACCGCTGGATGTTATTTTCATATGAATATATGTTAGTGGTAGAAATTTCAGCAATTTCCTCCTTCTTTTGGACCTCGATCTACCCGGTCAACTCAATACCCTAAATAGAACATAAAACAAATATGCTCTTAACCGGTCCTTGGCAATTCACTTTTTTCGATCTTTCAGCTCCCACACTCTCATGGGTAGGGGGTCTACTTATGGATGTCAAAATTCCGGAACGTTTGTCCGCGCATGGTGCCGCTCCCCTTAGGGAAGTTTGCTTGTGCAAAGCGTTGACCGCTCCGTTAGGTGCCTTATTCACGGCGGATCGGCCTAATTTCTTTACACAATACCTATCACTATTGTATAAACATATAAGAATTTTCCGATTGATCGATTTTCATTTCAAAATTTTTGGATCGCACATAATCCTTATGTCTTGTAATGTAGTATAACTAGTTTATTAGGCTTGTTACCCTCCATGAGCAAAATGGGGGACGAAATGGAATTTTTTAAAATGAACCGCTGGATGTTGTTTTCATATGAATATATGTTAGTGGTAGAAATTTCAGCAATTTCCGCATTCGGTTGGAGGTCGATCTACCCGGTCAACTCAATACCCTAAATAGAACATAAAACAAATATGCTCTTAACCGGTCCTTGGCAATTCACTTTTTTCGATCTTTCAGCTCCCACACTCTCATGGGTAAGGGGTCTACTTACGGATGTCAAAATTCCGCAACGTTTGTCCGCGCATGGTGCCGCTCCCCTTAGGGAAGTTTGCTTGTGCAAAGCGTTGACCGCTCCGTTAGGTGCCTTATTCACGGCGGATCGGCCTAATTTCTTTACACAATACCTATCACGAAAAAGTCTTGGGTAGGGGCTGCCACGTGGTGGGGCCGTGCGGCCCTCCAATCAAAATTCTCAAACTTTTCTCTCTTTTCCGAAACTGCCCCTGATTTTTAATATGCAATACCCAAAATACCCCCCTGCTTGGGGTATGATTGGCCCGCCCCACTGCCACGTGGTACGGGTGCCGTACGTAAGACCTTCTCTACCTATCACTATTGTATAAACATATAAGAATCTTCCGATTGATCGATTTTCATTTCAAAATTTTTGGATCGCACATAATCCTTATATGTCTTGTAATGTAGTATAACTAGTTTATTAGGCTTGTTACCCTTGTTTGGCTCCAATTTTGCTGCAGCTGGTCAACAGTCTCTTTTCTGCGCGGGCGTGCCAGCACCGTTCGGGTGCAGTCGTCGGGGGTGTCCCTTGACCTGACTTCTATCAAGCGATTGTAGATGAGGAGAGCACCAACCTCGTTGCGGGATTCTTTGTGCCTTGTGGTAAGGACTTTGCTGTAGTTTCTTCTTGTTCACACAATCGATACTCAATATTGTAGATTGAGCAGAGCGACATCACCGAGAAGTGTTGAGATCTTGCTAAAGCGTGACTTTAGCTTGGCTGGGTTGCTAGGGCGTTACCCTTGCTTGGTTGGTTCTGTAACCGTTGTGGTCGCGGCACTACCGTCGGCTCCCGAGGAGACTAGGACCGAAGCACGTTGACAGAGGGTTTGGTGGCACTGAAAGTCGGCTTCCGAGAAGACTAGGACTAGGAGTGTGATCACCGATAAGAGAAAGAGAAGGAGAGGAGTTGCTCTTAGAGAGGTTTGCTCTAGAGAGAACTTAGATCATCTTAGAGATGTTTTGATGTATGAATTGGTGTTTGAATTGGTTTATTGTTCTATGTTGTAGCCTCTATTTATAGGCTACCAAGCAACACTATTTGGCCTTAAAAACAAATCATAATGGGTTAGGTTTGAGCACTTAAACACTTAATGGAATGTTAGGTTTGAGCACTTAAACACTTAATGGAATGTTAGGTTTGAGTCATTTTCTGCTCCCTTATCCTTCAATTTTTATCTCCATCAAGCACTCAGTTTTTGACCGTGACTTCTTCATAAGAAATGTTCCACTATGAGTGTAGATCACCCTGATAAATTTTCAGAGATTTTCATATAGTGTTTGGGCCGAAAACACTGCTGGACCTCTTACAGGTCCAGTTTCCAAGTTTTGCTTCTGCAGAAAATTGGACTGTTTGTTTGAAGGTTTTCCACTCCGAACGGGCTTTGGCACTCTTCATAAGAAATGATCAATGGGATGTCTAGAATTAATCTGGAAAGTTTCAACTCATTTGGAGTTCGGATGGTTAGTCCGCCATCCCTCATTTCTTGTCTAGCTCGCTTTCTCCTAGCCGAAGTAGGAAAATGTGCTAAAGTTGATTTTTCATTTCCATGTTTGGTAGGCCTTATTTAGCCTCTTAATAATATATTTTTGAACTTATCGAAAATATATATGTGAGCCACTGATATTGGCTCAATTTCTCCAAGACACGCTTTGTCAAACCAAAATGCTCATTTTGGGTCCAAACATTGCCCCCCAGACCTCGAAGTCAAAGGTCTTCGTCTTGACTGAAGAGGTCTTGAATCAACACTACTCTTATAATGTTGTTGCTCCAAAGCCACTTGTATTGGCTTGACTGATAATACTTGACTGATTCCATATAGGCCTCTAAATAGGTCATAAAGCTTGAATGCCACAATCTGGATTGCCTTTGTTATGAACTGATGCTTCCTTTGCCAACTTTATTGCCCTCCATGTATCTGATGTCTGGTATCTTTTGGGCAACCTTACTGAAATGGCCAGGTGGGGGAGGGCGAACAAGAGAGGCAGAATCCATTTTGGCATGAGCTACTCCCACATAGTGGTTTAGGCTCATTTGCACGCACTTCTGGATTCAAGAACCTGTCATGAACGTTGTCCCCTTTCTAGACACCATTTCACATAGGCTATACTTACTAAGATGAGAAAGGTCATAAGTGTGAAGACAGTTCAACAAGTGTTAATAAAAGCCGTCCTTAACCTTAAGGGACCTGAATTAGGCACCAATAAGGAGTTTAGGCCAATATTAACAAAAGAGACTTCACTTATTCCGTTATGATTCACAACCCCTTACGACCACTTGCTGGTCTAAATTCTCCATATCAAGAGCTTCAAAGGACTTGTACTCCTGCATATTTTGCGGGCGTCGAATTCCTTCGTATGCACACAGGCCTTAACTCGACATTAAAGTCAAATGGCCTCCAAATATATATTAGAAATTAGGTTCAAGCCACAGCTAGGCCAGACACTACCTTCGCATCTAGCGATGCACAATCTTGAACTCTTTTTGTATTTTCATTTTTCTCTTTTTCTCTTTTATTTATTTATTTATTTATTTATTTTTTAATGAAAAGAAAACTAGAAACGAAAAATTAACAGAAAATTAAAAGCAAAGAAAGAAAGAAGCTAGCAGCACCATGTTTGGCTAACCTCTAGAAGACCAAGGGGGAGGCCATCTATGCTTCACTCCAAGCTCAGATGTGTCAAAATTTTTAGCATGAAAACCCCTCTTGTGAGAGCTTGTAGGAAAAGAACAAATATACTTCGCGTCGAAGAATTGGAAGAAATTTGGATCACAGGAGGAGTAGTCTTGCCCCCCAAGTATCTTTGTTGGTTGGCGAATGATGATCTTCAATTGCAACTTTGGCGATGAAGATGTCCCAAGATCGGCTTTGTCGCCAACGATTGCCAACTTCTTTTGATCAAAGGGATGATCATTGGTCATATCTTGCCCCCCATGCATCTGATCAGTAGCCACGTATTTGGCTTGATCAGTGGAGAAATAAGATATTTGTTCAGAGACAATTGTATTGTCAGAAGAACAATCTTGTTGATGACCTTTTCCATGCACAGCCTCTGTGTAAGGCTGTGACTCAACAGTGAGACCCTTAGGTTGATTGCCACCTATAGGCAAGTTAGTCTCAGAAACGACCTCTTCGCGAGCAGGTTTTTGACGTTCCAATTCGCCTTGCTGCGAATTAGCCAAGCTGGAACCTTCCTCGCTTAAGGTTGTGAACTCAGATGTGATGTTCGCGGCATGTTGAGTGGTCTGTTTGTCACTGCTCAAGAAAGGCTTATGGAATTGTTCTCTAACTTCTCGAGCGTTCTGCTCAATTTGTTGGTCCCAATCGCGAAACCTCTGCTTTGTTTTTGCGATCAAACTGGCCATGTCCCTGGCTCGCTTTTCTTTATGCCTCTCGACGTTGGCCATGATGATCGCCAGCTGTTCCTCAATGCTTGCCCCCTCTGGGATGGGAATTGGCATAAACTCATCATTAATGGCAGTATCGCCAGTGGTGGCAACATTGACCATCTATTTACTTTAGGAATTTCTTTTGGTAAAGATTTTCCCCTAGCATCGCAATGATGGCGAACAAATGCAAAAAGACTCTAGTGTAGTCCCACTGGGCGTGCCAAAATGTTTGGTTTGAAGGCCAGTGGTTGAATGTGCTTCAAGAGAAAAACTTCTGATGTGGTCCCACTGGGTGTGCCAAAATGTTTGTTTTGAAGCCCGGTGGTTGAATGTCTTCAAGAAAAAAAAAAATTCTAACCTTGTCCCACCGGGTGTGCCAAAATGTTTGGCTCCAATTTTGCTGCAGCTGGTCAACAGTCTCTTTTCTGCGCGGGCGTGCCAGCACCGTTTGGGTGCGGTCGTCGGGGGTGTCCCTTGACCTGACTTCTATCAAGCGATTGTAGACGAGGAGAGCACCAACCTCGTCGCGGGATTCTTTGTGCCTTGTGGTAAGGACTTTGCTGTAGTTTCTTCTTGTTCACACAATCGATACTCAATATTGTAGATTGAGCAGAGCGACATCACCGAGAAGTGTTGAGATCTTGCTAAAGCGTGACTTTAGCTTGGCTGGGTTGCTAGGGCGTTACCCTTGCTTGGCTGGTTCTGTAACCGTTGTGGTCGCGGCACTACCGTCGGCTCCCGAGGAGACTAGGACCGAAGCACGTTGACAGAGGGTTTGGTGGCACTGAAAGTCGGCTTCCGAGAAGACTAGGACTAGGAGTGTGATCACCGATAAGAGAAAGAGAAGGAGAGGAGTTGCTCTTAGAGAGGTTTGCTCTAGAGAGAACTTAGATCATCTTAGAGATGTTTTGATGTATGAATTGGTGTTTGAATTGGTTTATTGTTCTATGTTGTAGCCTCTATTTATAGGCTACCAAGCAACACTATTTGGCCTTAAAAACAAATCATAATGGGTTAGGTTTGAGCACTTAAACACTTAATGGAATGTTAGGTTTGAGCACTTAAACACTTAATGGAATGTTAGGTTTGAGTCATTTTCTGCTCCCTTATCCTTCAATTTTTATCTCCATCAAGCACTCAGTTTTTGACCGTGACTTCTTCATAAGAAATGTTCCACTATGAGTGTAGATCACCCTGATAAATTTTCAGAGCTTTTCATATAGTGTTTGGGCCGAAAACACTGCTGGACCTCTTACAGGTCCAGTTTCCAAGTTTTGCTTCTGCAGAAAATTGGACTGTTTGTTTGAAGGTTTTCCACTCCGAACGGGCTTTGGCACTCTTCATAAGAAATGATCAATGGGATGTCTAGAATTAATCTGGAAAGTTTCAACTCATTTGGAGTTCGGATGGTTAGTCCGCCATCCCTCATTTCTTGTCTAGCTCGCTTTCTCCTAGCCGAAGTAGGAAAATGTGCTAAAGTTGATTTTTCATTTCCATGTTTGGTAGGCCTTATTTAGCCTCTTAATAATATATTTTTGAACTTATCGAAAATATATATGTGAGCTACTGATATTGGCTCAATTTCTCCAAGACACGCTTTGTCAAACCAAAATGCTCATTTTGGGTCCAAACAACCCTCCATGAGCAAAATGGGGGACGAAATGGAATTTTTTAAAATGAACCGCTAGATGTTGTTTGCATATGAATATAAGTTAGTGGTAGAAATTTCAACAATTTCCGCATTCGGTTGGAGGTCGATCTACCCGGTCAACTCAATACCCTAAATAGAACATAAAACAAATATGCTCTTAACCGGTCCTTGGCAATTCACTTTTTTCGATCTTTCAGCTCCCACACTCTCATGGGTAGGGGGTGTTTGGCTCCAATTTTGCTGCAGCTGGTCAACAGTCTCTTTTCTGCGCGGGCGTGCCAGCACCGTTTTGGTACGGTCGTCGGGGGTGTCCCTTGACCTGACTTCTATCAAGCGATTGTAGACGAGGAGAGCACCAACCTCGTCGTGGGATTCTTTGTGCCTCGTGGTGAGGACTTTTGCTGAGCTTCTTGAAAATCACAATCGATACTCGATGTTGTAGATCGAGCAGAGCGAGAACCACCGGGAAGTAGAGAGAACTTGCTAAAGCGTGACCTTAGCTTGGCTGGGTTGCTAGGGCGTTACCCTTGCTTGGCTGGTTCTGTAACCGTTGTGGTCGCGGCACTACCGTCGGCTCCCGAGGAGACTAGGACCGAAGCACGTTGACAGAGGGTTTGGTGGCACTGAAAGTCGGCTTCCGAGAAGACTAGGACTAGGAGTGTGATCACCGATAAGAGAAAGAGAAGGAGAGGAGTTGCTCTTAGAGAGGTTTGCTCTAGAGAGAACTTAGATCATCTTAGAGATGTTGTTGAATTGTGTTGTTGTTGTTTTTGTTTGGTCTATGTTGTAGCCTCTATTTATAGGCTACCAAGCAACACTATTTGGCTTTAAAAACAAATCATAATGGGTTAGGTTTGAGCACTTAAACACTTAATGGAATGTTAGGTTTGAGCACTTAAACACTTAATGGAATGTTAGGTTTGAGTCATTTTCTGCTCCCTTATCCTTCAATTTTTATCTCCATCAAGCACTCAGTTTTTGACCGTGACTTCTTCATAAGAAATGTTCCACTATGAGTGTAGATCACCCTGATAAATTTTCAGAGCTTTTCATATAGTGGTTGGGCCGAAAACACTGCTGGACCTCTTACAGGTCCAGTTTCCAAGTTTTGCTTCTGCAGAAAATTGGACTGTTTGTTTGAAGGTTTTCCACTCCGAACGAGCTTTGGCACTCTTCATAAGAAATGATCAATGGGATGTCTAGAATTAATCTGGAAAGTTTCAACTCATTTGGAGTTCGGATGGTTAGTCCGCCATCCCTCATTTCTTGTCTAGCTCGCTTTCTCCTAGCCGAAGTAGGAAAATGTGCTAAAGTTGATTTTTCATTTCCATGTTTGGTAGGCCTTATTTAGCCTCTTAATAATATATTTTTGAACTTATCGAAAATATATATGTGAGCCACTGATATTGGCTCAATTTCTCCAAGACACGCTTTGTTAAACCAAAATGCTCATTTTGGGCCCAAACATTGCCCCCCAGACCTCGAAGTCAAAGGTCTTCGTCTTGACAGAAGAGGTCTTGAATCAGCACTGCTCTTATAAATGTTGTTGCTCCAAAAGCCACTGGTATTGGCTTGACTGATTCCATATAGGCCTCTAAATAGGCCATAAATCTTGAATGCCACAATCTGGATTGCCTTTGTCATGAACTGACGCTTCCTTTGCCAACTTTATTGCCCCCCATGTATCTGATGTCTGGTATCTTTTGGGCAACCTTACTGAAATGGCCAGGTGGGGGAGGGCGAACAAGAGAGGCAGAATCCATTTTGGCATGAGCTACTCCCACATAGTGGTTTAGGCCCATTTGCACGCACTTCTGGATTCAAGAACCTGTCATGAACGTTGTCCCCTTTCTAGACACCATTTCACATAGGCTATACTTACTAAGATGAGAAAGGTCATAAGTGCGAAGACAGTTCAACAAGTGTTAATAAAAGCCGCCCTTAACCTTAAGGGACCTGAATTAGGCACCAATAAGGAGTTTAGGCCAATATTAACAAAAGAGACTTCACCTATTCCGTTATGATTCACAACCCTAATCTTGAACTCTTTTTGTATTTTCATTTTTCTCTTTTTCTCTTTTTTTTTTTTTATTTATTTGGAGGCCATTTGACTTTAATGTCGAGTTAAGGCCTGTGTGCATACGAAGGAATTCGACGCCCGCAAAATATGCAGGAGTACAAGTCCTTTGAAGCTCTTGATATGGAGAATTTAGACCAGCAAGTGGTCGTAAGGGGTTGTGATAGGGCGTCGAATTCCTTCGTATGCACACAGGCCTTAACTCGACATTAAAGTCAAATGGCCTCCAAATATATATTAGAAATTAGGTTCAAGCCACAGCTAGGCCAGACACTACCTTCGCATCTAGCGATGCACAATCTTGAACTCTTTTTGTATTTTCATTTTTCTCTTTTTCTCTTTTATTTATTTATTTATTTATTTTTTAATGAAAAGAAAACTAGAAACGAAAAATTAACAGAAAATTAAAAGCAAAGAAAGAAAGAAGCTAGCAGCACCATGTTTGGCTAACCTCTAGAAGACCACGGGGGAGGCCATCTATGCTTCATTCCAAGCTCCGATGTATCAAAATTTGTAGGGTAAAAATCCCTCCTGTGAGAGCTTGTAGGAAAAGAACAAAGATACTTCTCATCGAAAACTTGGGAAAAATTTGGCTCGTAGGAGGAGTAATCTTGCCCCCCAGTATCTTTGTTGGTTGGCGAAACATGATATTCAATTGCACTTTTGAAGATGAAGATGTTCCAAGATCGGCTTTGTCGCCAACTAACGCCAACTTCTCTTGATCAAAGGGATGATCATGGGTCATATCTTGCCCCCCATGCATCTGATCAGTAGCCACATATTTGGCTTGATCAGTGGAGAAATCAGATATTTGTTCAGAGACAATTGTATTGTCAGAAGAACAATCTTGTTGATGACCTTTTCCATGCACAACCTCTGTGTAAGGCTGTGACTCACCAGTGAGACCCTTAGGTTGATTGCCACCTATAGGCAAGTTAGTCTCAGAAACGACCTCTTCGCGAGCAGGTTCTTGAAGTTCCAATTCGCCTTGATGCGAACTGACTTGAGTAGCCAAGCTGGAACCTTCTTTGCGCAAGGTCGCGAACTCCGATGAGGTCTGTTTGTGCTGGGTCGCAACGACATTCATCGGCTGCTGGTGGTTTTCTTGGGCTGGTTGGGTCACGTCGGCCAGCTGCTCCCAAGTCTGCCACGACTCTTGTTGGGCTGATTGGAAAAGTTCATCCATCCTCTTCTGCTGCGCTGCCAGGACCTTTTTCAAATTCGCATAATACGAAGCAGTGTTCTGTTGAAAGATAGCAAGTCGCTCCTCTATGCTTGCATTCTCCGGGACAGGTATGCGCACGAAGACAGGCATGATTTCAGGAATTTCTTTTGGTAAAGATTTTCCCCTAGCATCCCAATGATGGTGAATACAAAAAGACTCTAGTTTAGTCCCACTGGGCGTGCCAAAATGTTTGTTTTGAAGGCCAGTGGTTGAATGTGCTTCAAGAAAAAAACTTCTGATGTTGTCCCACTGGGCGTGCCAAAATGTTTGGCTCCAATTTTGCTGCAGCTGGTCAACAGTCTCTTTTCTGCGCGGGCGTGCCAGCACCGTTTGGGTGCGGTCGTCGGGGGTGTCCCTTGACCTGACTTCTATCAAGCGATTGTAGACGAGGAGAGCACCAACCTCGTCGTGGGATTCTTTGTGCCTCGTGGTGAGGACTTTTGCTGAGCTTCTTGAAAATCACAATCGATACTCGATGTTGTAGATCGAGCAGAGCGAGAACCACCGGGAAGTAGAGAGAACTTGCTAAAGCGTGACCTTAGCTTGGCTGGGTTGCTAGGGCGTTACCCTTGCTTGGCTGGTTCTGTAACCGTTGTGGTCGCGGCACTACCGTCGGCTCCCGAGGAGACTAGGACCGAAGCACGTTGACAGAGGGTTTGGTGGCACTGAAAGTCGGCTTCCGAGAAGACTAGGACTAGGAGTGTGATCACCGATAAGAGAAAGAGAATGAGAGGAGTTGCTCTTAGAGAGGTTTGCTCTAGAGAGAACTTAGATCATCTTAGAGATGTTGTTGAATTGTGTTGTTGTTGTTTTTGTTTGGTCTATGTTGTAGCCTCTATTTATAGGCTACCAAGCAACACTATTTGGCTTTAAAAACAAATCATAATGGGTTAGGTTTGAGCACTTAAACACTTAATGGAATGTTAGGTTTGAGCACTTAAACACTTAATGGAATGTTAGGTTTGAGTCATTTTCTGCTCCCTTATCCTTCAATTTTTATCTCCATCAAGCACTCAGTTTTTGACCGTGACTTCTTCATAAGAAATGTTCCACTATGAGTGTAGATCACCCTGATAAATTTTCAGAGCTTTTCATATAGTGGTTGGGCCGAAAACACTGCTGGACCTCTTACAGGTCCAGTTTCCAAGTTTTGCTTCTGCAGAAAATTGGACTGTTTGTTTGAAGGTTTTCCACTCCGAACGAGCTTTGGCACTCTTCATAAGAAATGATCAATGGGATGTCTAGAATTAATCTGGAAAGTTTCAACTCATTTGGAGTTCGGATGGTTAGTCCGCCATCCCTCATTTCTTGTCTAGCTCGCTTTCTCCTAGCCGAAGTAGGAAAATGTGCTAAAGTTGATTTTTCATTTCCATGTTTGGTAGGCCTTATTTAGCCTCTTAATAATATATTTTTGAACTTATCGAAAATATATATGTGAGCCACTGATATTGGCTCAATTTCTCCAAGACACGCTTTGTTAAACCAAAATGCTCATTTTGGGCCCAAACATTGCCCCCCAGACCTCGAAGTCAAAGGTCTTCGTCTTGACAGAAGAGGTCTTGAATCAGCACTGCTCTTATAAATGTTGTTGCTCCAAAAGCCACTGGTATTGGCTTGACTGATTCCATATAGGCCTCTAAATAGGCCATAAATCTTGAATGCCACAATCTGGATTGCCTTTGTCATGAACTGACGCTTCCTTTGCCAACTTTATTGCCCCCCATGTATCTGATGTCTGGTATCTTTTGGGCAACCTTACTGAAATGGCCAGGTGGGGGAGGGCGAACAAGAGAGGCAGAATCCATTTTGGCATGAGCTACTCCCACATAGTGGTTTAGGCCCATTTGCACGCACTTCTGGATTCAAGAACCTGTCATGAACGTTGTCCCCTTTCTAGACACCATTTCACATAGGCTATACTTACTAAGATGAGAAAGGTCATAAGTGCGAAGACAGTTCAACAAGTGTTAATAAAAGCCGCCCTTAACCTTAAGGGACCTGAATTAGGCACCAATAAGGAGTTTAGGCCAATATTAACAAAAGAGACTTCACCTATTCCGTTATGATTCACAACCCTAATCTTGAACTCTTTTTGTATTTTCATTTTTCTCTTTTTCTCTTTTTTTTTTTTTATTTATTTGGAGGCCATTTGACTTTAATGTCGAGTTAAGGCCTGTGTGCATACGAAGGAATTCGACGCCCGCAAAATATGCAGGAGTACAAGTCCTTTGAAGCTCTTGATATGGAGAATTTAGACCAGCAAGTGGTCGTAAGGGGTTGTGATAGGGCGTCGAATTCCTTCGTATGCACACAGGCCTTAACTCGACATTAAAGTCAAATGGCCTCCAAATATATATTAGAAATTAGGTTCAAGCCACAGCTAGGCCAGACACTACCTTCGCATCTAGCGATGCACAATCTTGAACTCTTTTTGTATTTTCATTTTTCTCTTTTTCTCTTTTATTTATTTATTTATTTATTTTTTAATGAAAAGAAAACTAGAAACGAAAAATTAACAGAAAATTAAAAGCAAAGAAAGAAAGAAGCTAGCAGCACCATGTTTGGCTAACCTCTAGAAGACCACGGGGGAGGCCATCTATGCTTCATTCCAAGCTCCGATGTATCAAAATTTGTAGGGTAAAAATCCCTCCTGTGAGAGCTTGTAGGAAAAGAACAAAGATACTTCTCATCGAAAACTTGGGAAAAATTTGGCTCGTAGGAGGAGTAATCTTGCCCCCCAAGTATCTTTGTTGGTTGGCGAAACATGATATTCAATTGCACTTTTGAAGATGAAGATGTTCCAAGATCGGCTTTGTCGCCAACTAACGCCAACTTCTCTTGATCAAAGGGATGATCATGGGTCATATCTTGCCCCCCATGCATCTGATCAGTAGCCACATATTTGGCTTGATCAGTGGAGAAATCAGATATTTGTTCAGAGACAATTGTATTGTCAGAAGAACAATCTTGTTGATGACCTTTTCCATGCACAACCTCTGTGTAAGGCTGTGACTCACCAGTGAGACCCTTAGGTTGATTGCCACCTATAGGCAAGTTAGTCTCAGAAACGACCTCTTCGCGAGCAGGTTCTTGAAGTTCCAATTCGCCTTGATGCGAACTGACTTGAGTAGCCAAGCTGGAACCTTCTTTGCGCAAGGTCGCGAACTCCGATGAGGTCTGTTTGTGCTGGGTCGCAACGACATTCATCGGCTGCTGGTGGTTTTCTTGGGCTGGTTGGGTCACGTCGGCCAGCTGCTCCCAAGTCTGCCACGACTCTTGTTGGGCTGATTGGAAAAGTTCATCCATCCTCTTCTGCTGCGCTGCCAGGACCTTTTTCAAATTCGCATAATACGAAGCAGTGTTCTGTTGAAAGATAGCAAGTCGCTCCTCTATGCTTGCATTCTCCGGGACAGGTATGCGCACGAAGACAGGCATGATTTCAGGAATTTCTTTTGGTAAAGATTTTCCCCTAGCATCCCAATGATGGTGAATACAAAAAGACTCTAGTTTAGTCCCACTGGGCGTGCCAAAATGTTTGTTTTGAAGGCCAGTGGTTGAATGTGCTTCAAGAAAAAAACTTCTGATGTTGTCCCACTGGGCGTGCCAAAATGTTTGGCTCCAATTTTGCTGCAGCTGGTCAACAGTCTCTTTTCTGCGCGGGCGTGCCAGCACCGTTTGGGTGCGGTCGTCGGGGGTGTCCCTTGACCTGACTTCTATCAAGCGATTGTAGACGAGGAGAGCACCAACCTCGTCGTGGGATTCTTTGTGCCTCGTGGTGAGGACTTTTGCTGAGCTTCTTGAAAATCACAATCGATACTCGATGTTGTAGATCGAGCAGAGCGAGAACCACCGGGAAGTAGAGAGAACTTGCTAAAGCGTGACCTTAGCTTGGCTGGGTTGCTAGGGCGTTACCCTTGCTTGGCTGGTTCTGTAACCGTTGTGGTCGCGGCACTACCGTCGGCTCCCGAGGAGACTAGGACCGAAGCACGTTGACAGAGGGTTTGGTGGCACTGAAAGTCGGCTTCCGAGAAGACTAGGACTAGGAGTGTGATCACCGATAAGAGAAAGAGAATGAGAGGAGTTGCTCTTAGAGAGGTTTGCTCTAGAGAGAACTTAGATCATCTTAGAGATGTTGTTGAATTGTGTTGTTGTTGTTTTTGTTTGGTCTATGTTGTAGCCTCTATTTATAGGCTACCAAGCAACACTATTTGGCTTTAAAAACAAATCATAATGGGTTAGGTTTGAGCACTTAAACACTTAATGGAATGTTAGGTTTGAGCACTTAAACACTTAATGGAATGTTAGGTTTGAGTCATTTTCTGCTCCCTTATCCTTCAATTTTTATCTCCATCAAGCACTCAGTTTTTGACCGTGACTTCTTCATAAGAAATGTTCCACTATGAGTGTAGATCACCCTGATAAATTTTCAGAGCTTTTCATATAGTGGTTGGGCCGAAAACACTGCTGGACCTCTTACAGGTCCAGTTTCCAAGTTTTGCTTCTGCAGAAAATTGGACTGTTTGTTTGAAGGTTTTCCACTCCGAACGAGCTTTGGCACTCTTCATAAGAAATGATCAATGGGATGTCTAGAATTAATCTGGAAAGTTTCAACTCATTTGGAGTTCGGATGGTTAGTCCGCCATCCCTCATTTCTTGTCTAGCTCGCTTTCTCCTAGCCGAAGTAGGAAAATGTGCTAAAGTTGATTTTTCATTTCCATGTTTGGTAGGCCTTATTTAGCCTCTTAATAATATATTTTTGAACTTATCGAAAATATATATGTGAGCCACTGATATTGGCTCAATTTCTCCAAGACACGCTTTGTTAAACCAAAATGCTCATTTTGGGCCCAAACATTGCCCCCCAGACCTCGAAGTCAAAGGTCTTCGTCTTGACAGAAGAGGTCTTGAATCAGCACTGCTCTTATAAATGTTGTTGCTCCAAAAGCCACTGGTATTGGCTTGACTGATTCCATATAGGCCTCTAAATAGGCCATAAATCTTGAATGCCACAATCTGGATTGCCTTTGTCATGAACTGACGCTTCCTTTGCCAACTTTATTGCCCCCCATGTATCTGATGTCTGGTATCTTTTGGGCAACCTTACTGAAATGGCCAGGTGGGGGAGGGCGAACAAGAGAGGCAGAATCCATTTTGGCATGAGCTACTCCCACATAGTGGTTTAGGCCCATTTGCACGCACTTCTGGATTCAAGAACCTGTCATGAACGTTGTCCCCTTTCTAGACACCATTTCACATAGGCTATACTTACTAAGATGAGAAAGGTCATAAGTGCGAAGACAGTTCAACAAGTGTTAATAAAAGCCGCCCTTAACCTTAAGGGACCTGAATTAGGCACCAATAAGGAGTTTAGGCCAATATTAACAAAAGAGACTTCACCTATTCCGTTATGATTCACAACCCTAATCTTGAACTCTTTTTGTATTTTCATTTTTCTCTTTTTCTCTTTTTTTTTTTTTATTTATTTGGAGGCCATTTGACTTTAATGTCGAGTTAAGGCCTGTGTGCATACGAAGGAATTCGACGCCCGCAAAATATGCAGGAGTACAAGTCCTTTGAAGCTCTTGATATGGAGAATTTAGACCAGCAAGTGGTCGTAAGGGGTTGTGATAGGGCGTCGAATTCCTTCGTATGCACACAGGCCTTAACTCGACATTAAAGTCAAATGGCCTCCAAATATATATTAGAAATTAGGTTCAAGCCACAGCTAGGCCAGACACTACCTTCGCATCTAGCGATGCACAATCTTGAACTCTTTTTGTATTTTCATTTTTCTCTTTTTCTCTTTTATTTATTTATTTATTTATTTTTTAATGAAAAGAAAACTAGAAACGAAAAATTAACAGAAAATTAAAAGCAAAGAAAGAAAGAAGCTAGCAGCACCATGTTTGGCTAACCTCTAGAAGACCACGGGGGAGGCCATCTATGCTTCATTCCAAGCTCCGATGTATCAAAATTTGTAGGGTAAAAATCCCTCCTGTGAGAGCTTGTAGGAAAAGAACAAAGATACTTCTCATCGAAAACTTGGGAAAAATTTGGCTCGTAGGAGGAGTAATCTTGCCCCCCAAGTATCTTTGTTGGTTGGCGAAACATGATATTCAATTGCACTTTTGAAGATGAAGATGTTCCAAGATCGGCTTTGTCGCCAACTAACGCCAACTTCTCTTGATCAAAGGGATGATCATGGGTCATATCTTGCCCCCCATGCATCTGATCAGTAGCCACATATTTGGCTTGATCAGTGGAGAAATCAGATATTTGTTCAGAGACAATTGTATTGTCAGAAGAACAATCTTGTTGATGACCTTTTCCATGCACAACCTCTGTGTAAGGCTGTGACTCACCAGTGAGACCCTTAGGTTGATTGCCACCTATAGGCAAGTTAGTCTCAGAAACGACCTCTTCGCGAGCAGGTTCTTGAAGTTCCAATTCGCCTTGATGCGAACTGACTTGAGTAGCCAAGCTGGAACCTTCTTTGCGCAAGGTCGCGAACTCCGATGAGGTCTGTTTGTGCTGGGTCGCAACGACATTCATCGGCTGCTGGTGGTTTTCTTGGGCTGGTTGGGTCACGTCGGCCAGCTGCTCCCAAGTCTGCCACGACTCTTGTTGGGCTGATTGGAAAAGTTCATCCATCCTCTTCTGCTGCGCTGCCAGGACCTTTTTCAAATTCGCATAATACGAAGCAGTGTTCTGTTGAAAGATAGCAAGTCGCTCCTCTATGCTTGCATTCTCCGGGACAGGTATGCGCACGAAGACAGGCATGATTTCAGGAATTTCTTTTGGTAAAGATTTTCCCCTAGCATCCCAATGATGGTGAATACAAAAAGACTCTAGTTTAGTCCCACTGGGCGTGCCAAAATGTTTGTTTTGAAGGCCAGTGGTTGAATGTGCTTCAAGAAAAAAACTTCTGATGTTGTCCCACTGGGCGTGCCAAAATGTTTGGCTCCAATTTTGCTGCAGCTGGTCAACAGTCTCTTTTCTGCGCGGGCGTGCCAGCACCGTTTGGGTGCGGTCGTCGGGGGTGTCCCTTGACCTGACTTCTATCAAGCGATTGTAGACGAGGAGAGCACCAACCTCGTCGTGGGATTCTTTGTGCCTCGTGGTGAGGACTTTTGCTGAGCTTCTTGAAAATCACAATCGATACTCGATGTTGTAGATCGAGCAGAGCGAGAACCACCGGGAAGTAGAGAGAACTTGCTAAAGCGTGACCTTAGCTTGGCTGGGTTGCTAGGGCGTTACCCTTGCTTGGCTGGTTCTGTAACCGTTGTGGTCGCGGCACTACCGTCGGCTCCCGAGGAGACTAGGACCGAAGCACGTTGACAGAGGGTTTGGTGGCACTGAAAGTCGGCTTCCGAGAAGACTAGGACTAGGAGTGTGATCACCGATAAGAGAAAGAGAATGAGAGGAGTTGCTCTTAGAGAGGTTTGCTCTAGAGAGAACTTAGATCATCTTAGAGATGTTGTTGAATTGTGTTGTTGTTGTTTTTGTTTGGTCTATGTTGTAGCCTCTATTTATAGGCTACCAAGCAACACTATTTGGCTTTAAAAACAAATCATAATGGGTTAGGTTTGAGCACTTAAACACTTAATGGAATGTTAGGTTTGAGCACTTAAACACTTAATGGAATGTTAGGTTTGAGTCATTTTCTGCTCCCTTATCCTTCAATTTTTATCTCCATCAAGCACTCAGTTTTTGACCGTGACTTCTTCATAAGAAATATTCCACTATGAGTGTAGATCACCCTGATAAATTTTCAGAGCTTTTCATATAGTGGTTGGGCCGAAAACACTGCTGGACCTCTTACAGGTCCAGTTTCCAAGTTTTGCTTCTGCAGAAAATTGGACTGTTTGTTTGAAGGTTTTCCACTCCGAACGAGCTTTGGCACTCTTCATAAGAAATGATCAATGGGATGTCTAGAATTAATCTGGAAAGTTTCAACTCATTTGGAGTTCGGATGGTTAGTCCGCCATCCCTCATTTCTTGTCTAGCTCGCTTTCTCCTAGCCGAAGTAGGAAAATGTGCTAAAGTTGATTTTTCATTTCCATGTTTGGTAGGCCTTATTTAGCCTCTTAATAATATATTTTTGAACTTATCGAAAATATATATGTGAGCCACTGATATTGGCTCAATTTCTCCAAGACACGCTTTGTTAAACCAAAATGCTCATTTTGGGCCCAAACAGGGGGTCTACTTACGGATGTCAAAATTCCGCAACGTTTGTCCGCGCATAGTGCCGCTCCCCTTAGGGAAGTTTGCTTGTGCAAAGCGTTGACCGCTACGTTGGGCGCCTTATTCATGGCAGATCGGCCTAATTTTTTTACACAATACCTATCAATGTTATATAAACATATGAGAATTTTCAGATTGGTCAATTTCCATTTCAGAATTTTTGGATCACATATATTATGCCTATTAATATATACAATTAAGCCAATTTTTGAAACGAACCGAAAAAACCGAACTGGTCAAAACGACGTCGTTTTGACGTTTTGACTTTTACGTAACCCTAGGGGTTCCACTACTCTCCGCATTTCAGTTTCAGTTTCTCGCTTTATTGCCTCTCTCTCTTCTCTGCCGTTTCTTTCTTCTCTCATTTAACTCTGCTTCGACCAAACACAACACCAACAAATTCAAACTCTGCTTCGCCGAGAGGTCTCCGACGTTCAGGTCCATCTCTGCTCTTACTCTTTTCTTCAATATTTGATCTCCATTTTTGGTTAATCCTTTTCTTGTTTCTCCACTGAAGATTTTAATTTTTTGTGCCATGATGTTTGTATGGGAGGTTTGCTGTATATGCTGATCTCCACCGGCGTGGTGGCCATGTCCGTTGCACTGAAGATCTCGGTTCCGCTGGCCGCAGACCTCGAGCAAGGTATGCCTCTTTTAGATCTAGCTTGCATTGATTTTCTGCTTCAGATCTGAAATATTTTGAAATTACTTTGTTATTTTGATGTTTTAGATCAGATTACTTGTTCGATGATATGATTCTCTGACTTTGTTGTTTGAAACTGACTTCGTGTTCTGTTAATCTCCAGGGCAAGGATGAATGGACTATCACTTCTTCATGATGCCACTGCTGTTGTAAGTTTCTTTCTTTTTATCTACTAGTTTGAATTTTCATGGGTTTGATATACGAGATGGATTAAACACTTGTTAACTAATGTACTGCCTTGAGTTCTGAACATTTAAAGATTAACATACGGGTAGTTAATTATGTTGTGGGATTGTTATTTTTGAGATGTTTATGATGTGGGTTTTTTGTTTTTGGGTTCAGATTTTCATCAATGTAACCTGGGCATTGACAACTGCTTCTGGGAAGCAGATTTGCATATGGCTTGGCCGATTCTTTTAGCAAGGCTAATGCAATTATTACAGAGGTAGTTTTGTTTCTTCGATTTATATTCTTTAGTCCCTTACTCTCCCAAATGGTTCTGGAACATCTTATATTGATGCATGAACTTGGAACATGTTGGTTTGGAGATGACTTTGGAAGGTATTGGACCTGCAATTAATTTTTGAAAAGATGTGGCAATAAATTTCAGAGTGGGAACCGTTCCCTTATGAAAATTGCTCTGTCTTGTTAGGGAATTTACAGCAATTGTTCTTGTCACCTTTAACTTTGACTGCTATTATAAACTTAGGTTAAAGAAATGGAAGAACTCAGGCAAGGTTACAGCATTGTTTGTCTCTCCCAGGTAATTGTAAGAACCTTTTTTTGTGGTTACTGTTTTGAAAGTAGGAACTATGCTATTCAATCTATTTGTTTGAACAATTATGAGGACAAGTTTGACGATAGGTAGCAAGAATTTGACTAAAGAATATTGATGATGCTATGCCCTGTTGTTTAGTCTTGTTGCAAGATGACGAGGATTTCACTAGGTTTGATGTTCTTAACTTTTTTCTTGACTAATCCCTTTTTTTTTTTTTTTTTTTTGAGAAATGACTGATTTTTGGGTGATTATTGTTCTCTGGCTGTTTAGGTCTGGCAAGTCCTGGGGTTTGCTTTTATGTGATACAAATATGCAGTTGAGGCACAGAAAGCAGTTGAGTGGCTTGATGGTATGCTAATCGATTTATTATCATTACTTTATTATCTGCTGTGAAAATGCGTGGCCTTTTTGAAAGGCTTCGGAGCTATGTTAATGCCCAGGGAATGACTGGTTTTGTTGAGTCTTTGCACAGTTTAGCACAATCTCTGGGAAAGTAAGTTTGCCATGCACAAGTATTTCCCTTTAACAAATTCTATTATTTTCAGTAATGCCTTATCCAACAGTACATATCATCCGACCTTTCTCTGCCTTCTGTAGGTTTGTGGTCCAAATGTAGATACAGACCCCAATCTTCAACATGTCAAGGTAACATTCTGGCATTTCTGAACTTCAATTTGTTTTTTTCTACTGCCCCTTGGATGTGTGATTCATTTTCAATAAGGAAATTGCAAAAGAAAAAAGTCTGCTGCCATAAATTCATTTAACAAATTCTGAAGGCCACTTCTATGGATAATATAAATACATGTTCATCTTGTATGTTCATCATACGTGATGTTTACCTTTCCTCTATCATGATTATGCATGTGTACCTCTCCTGTATCATATACCAGTGAAACTTAATGGTATTCATTTGAATTGTACTCTTCTTAATTATTTCTGTTATGCTTTTGCTGTAAAATAAACCTGTGAGCCACTTATCAATTGTTGTGAAGCTTTGTTTCTCTGGTCTGTAGCTTATTGGACTTGCAAACCAAATTTTTTCTGTCCAACTAAAAGTTGCTATATTAGTTTGGTTGCTGTATGTCTGTATCTGTTTTGACTTTTGATTTGAAATAATGAAATTTGGCAGTTTTGGAATTGAATAGCATCTGTTTTGGACCTTTGGTAATTTGGAACTGAGTATGAATCAATTGATAATTTGTTTTGGACTTTGGTTACTGTCTCTAGTTTGAATAATAAAATTTGGCAGTTTTGGATGGGAATTGAATAGCATCTGTTTTGGTAATTTGGATGGGAGTTGAATCAATTGATAATAATTGATAAGCATCTGTTTTGGTAACATGTTTTTGCTAGGTCCATTGGCAGCTACACCAAAGACTGGAAACTCTAAGTTACAAGTAATTTTATCTTATTTTGGAGACTTCAATCTTGTTCTTTTCTTTTGTTGTTGTATATGGAGAAGTTTAGGCATGGTTAATGCGCAGTTGAAGGCATTTTTGTTTTGGTATTTTGATGAGCCTCCTGCTAGCTAGTTTTAGTTTTTGCTTTAGTTATAGGCATGGTTAATGCAATGTGGACGCGTTTATGTTTTCCGGCTTTATGCAGTTATAGCCACTTAGGCAATGTTAATTCTTATGTAAATGTTGGGATGAATATTGTTGATGAATGAAATGGCTTTTGGAATCAAGGATGTGTTCAATTGTACAGAATGTATGTCTTCTCTTATATCTCAGACAATTCAAAACCAACAGCAAACCAGTGTCTAACAAATGAACATGATGAAAAAAGAAAGAAAAATCTGTTGTCTGAATCGTCTATCTACAATAGTTATTAAACATATTCAGTTGTCTAACAAGATATAACACAAAAAAATAATAATATGTTCTGTTGTCTGATGAAAACGAAGACCACAGAGAATTGAAAAGCTACAATTGTATGAATTGATCAACTAGTACAGCATCTTGGGAGGCCATATGGTTGAAAAGAGACTTTAAGGATCCATGAAGCAAGAAAGCTGTAGTTCAACAAAATCTCAGACAACAGTTTATTTTAGGATGCAATAGTATGAAGCAATGATACACAATGGCTTTAATAGTTTTGCTCTTGTCTTGTTCAAAGTCAGTCAATAGTATTCAATTACTTTGGAGATGTACAAGCTTCCTTCAGACAACAGTTTTTTTACAAATCAATGTTCTCTAAATTTTGTTTACACGTCCATATTCTTCTAGGGTCTGTCAACTGAAATTACTTTGCACAACAGTTAAGTTGCCAATTGCTGTTGTTCTTCGTGGTATTCAGACAACAGACAATATAGTAGTCGCTGTTGTAGTAAACTTTATCAGACGACAGTTTTTTGGTATTATTGCTGTTGTTCTTCGTGGTATTCAGACAACAGACAATATAGTAGTCGTTGTTGTAGTAAACTTTATCAGACGACAGTTTTTTGGTATTGTCTGATTATGTATCAGACGGCATTGAGATAGACAACAGCAAACTCTATAATCAGACGACAGTGAAAAACTATCGTCTGATTGAAAAATTGGTGTAGTGAGTATACAAAATTTTAGCCATGGTAGTAATCATTTGGTCATCCAATATGATAGATAAATATAAAAGTGCCGGATAGAACTGAAATGGTTAAAGTGGTTAATTAAGTAGTTAAATGATTTTTAAATTGACTGAAATTTTGCAAGATTCACATATTAAAAGTGACCTAAAAGAGTGGTCTTGATTAGCTACATTAATAGATGTTAACCTTAATTTTTTGACTGAACAAAATCACACCAAAATCAACACCTAGATGAATACTATGAAAACTTATGGCCCGTTTCGGTTTTGAAATTTGGAATACCACCAGTATCATCGTTATGGTTGGCAATTAAGGCCAAAAACAAAAACAAAAACCAAAATTGTCTCCCTAGCAATCATTTGCACCTTTTTTTTTATTTTTTTGCGCTTGAATATAAGTTGATCGTATCTGGGTATTCCGATTTGTGATTCCATTCTCTAATTTTCTAGTCATATAGTAACCTACTCTACTCATGGCCCTGATCGCTTGTGATAGCAACCAGGAACCGATCAAAGGAAAACAGAGAACTGAGAACTGGAAGCTGCCCTACTGTCCCCACATGATTTTGATGGCATCTGACGGAGTTAGGTGATTTGTGAGAGCCACAGGAATTAATGTGAGTCGATATTTGCATCTTTTAGCATTTCCTAGTTTAACTGAATTTGCTAAAATTACAGACAAGCATCCCAGTTAAAATATTTTTTCCCATAAAAATAGCCCTTTCAGATAACTTGTCATGATCTTGTATTAGGTTTGTTTGAAAGTGATATTACTTATTATTAGCGTTTACATAATCTTCCCCACAGGCTAGAGAGCGTCTCTACTACATAAATCGTAAGCTGATAAAGCTTGTTGTGATTTCTGATTGCCAATTTGGTTTCATAATTATATTTGTATGGCCTACTGGAATCTTACAGTAGGTAGATGAAATACAAAATCTCTGCTGTGTGTGTATGTGATTATGTGTATATAGATCAAGGACATTCTCACACTACATATTAGGAATCAGCTAGAATATCTGTACATATAACATGCATGAACTGTTATACCAACCAAAAAATGATCATGTGGTATTTCTTAATAGTATGATTATAATAACTTCCTTTGGAGTATGCTTAGAATTTGGAAACTTTGAACTATGTACTGGCTTGAAAAGAAACGTATGGCTAAGAATGCAATTGGTCTATTTAGTTCAATTTAACACAATTTCTCCAGTGACTCATAAAATTTTGATTGCAATTTGCATTAGATTGATATAGGGTGTCCTCAGTGGCGCGCGGTCATATAAAGATGTAAAGGTATTGGAAATTGGCATCCCCAGAATTGAAGTTGTCTACAATGTAGTCAATGTACTGAGATCTTGCAGGATATCATACTGTTTTTTATTATGTCAATGAAAATATAAATGGGTATATATCACATGAAAGACTGCTGTATATTGAAGAAAAAAGAAAAAAAAATTAGATTGCAAAACACGCTCATGCAAGTGATGATGGAGAAACATTTAGCAACAAATTCCTCATCTGGTTAAGCTTGTAAAACATTATAGCTCTTCCTCCCTCAAAGATGTATCACTGTCCTTACCAGACTCCCCAGTACACACCTTTTTGATATAGCATAATCAATTGCTCATTCTTTACGTTTATTTGAAATATGGAAAAGGATTGAGCCTGGCAACTGGAACACAAACCAAGGGATGAGCCCTTGGAAGCGTTAATCCAGGGCCCTCTTCCATGTCAACTGTACCATTAGGTACCTTCCATTCAAAGCACTGAATCATAGCTGCGAGCATTGTCTGCACAACCTGCAGTGCAAGTGAGGTCCCAGGACAACCTCTTCTTCCACTACCAAATGGCAACAAATGAAAATGTTGTCCTCTCACATCTAGTTGGCTCTTCCCATCACCTTCATTCCGTGTAAACCTCTCTGGCTCAAACTCCAGAGGCTTCTCCCAGTGATTGGGGTCTCTGTTGACAGCCCACACGTTTACAAATAATCTGGTTTTTGCTGGAATCTCATAGCCCCCAATTGCTCAGGGTTCAGTTGACTCTCTCACAATTAATGGGCCTGTTGGATGAAGTCTTAGTGTCTCTTTCACTATAGCTTGCAGGTAAGGAAGGTTTGCAATGTCTGATTCTTTTACTAATCTGTTGTTCCCGACTATGGTATCGATTTCTTGTACGTCTTGCTTTGTTCATCACATCTGGGTGGTTGATTAGCTCTGCTAGTGCCCATTCAGTTGTAATTGCAGATGTGTCGGTACCAGCAGCAAATATGTCCTGTGATGAATATCCAGGGAAAATTGATAAACATGACTCGCTTGATTTGTGCTTATAACATTTTGTAATAATTTCCAAGTAGTAAATATTTCATTTATGCCTGGTATATAAGATGTAACCTTTTTTTCACGCTATGCATATAAGATCTGCTACATATGACAATGAGATACCACATGCATATTATGAGAGATGCCTTATATATAACTGGCACATTGAAGCTATCAAAATATCCAGTTCTTTTTTCTGATATTATCAGTAAATTAGTCATCCACAGAATATTAGTGTTTGCAGGCCAAAAGTATTTACTGTTTCATATTTTTAAGATACATTTCTGCAGTGACCTCAAAGTTTTAGTTTCTAGTTGTCATTCAACAAATTCTAGATAATGAATGAATTAACAGCTTTACTTGTAATGTGCATAGAGGCATTAGTTCTCATATCAGTGAATTAGGCAATTAGCAACAAACATTGCGCACTGAGAGTATTGTGGTAAGAAGGATAATGTACCAGGATGAAGGCCTTTATGTTTTCTCTGGTCAGTCTTATCTCTGAGGTCTCATCTTCAGATATATCAAGTAAAATGTCAAGCAAATCTTTAACATCATCATCACTTTCACCCACTTCCTTCTTCTTCTTTCGTGCCTCTTGGTGCTCCTTTATGATCCTCTGCATCATAGTGTCGAACTGGTCACGCACTTCCTTAAGCCTTTTCCCAAATCCCTGCAAATCCAAGTTCTTACAAAACCAAATGAAGTCCGACAAATTGAACTTCCCTGTAAGCTCAGCAACAGCTTTGACCAACTTCCTGACCTCATCAGCCTCTTTTTCGTCCGCAGAACAACTCTGCCCCATAAGCATTCTCGATATGATATTGTTGGTTACATTCATAAGCTCAGCTCCAAAATCAACTGCCTCATTTGCCTTGGCCTTGTTTAGCATCAAATCTATGAAGCTCGTCAGCTCTTCACGCCTCACTGGAAGGAGCTGATCAAGTGTTCTTCCACCAAGAAGTTCAGACATGCAGAGTTTCTTCATGAATTTCCAGTAGGGTCCATAAGGTGCAAACGAAAAATCAGCTGACCCATATGTCAGATAATCAACAGCAGCCATGTGTGGTCTGTTGAAGAAGGAAGCTTCATGAGTCTTGAGGAACTCTTTCGCCATTTCTGGGGAGAAAACAACTACACGAGGGACAGAACCAAGAAAGATGTGAACTAAAGGTCCAAGGCGGTTTGATAGCTTGTGAAGAGCTTGGTGAGGTATTGGGGCAAGGAGGTGAAGGTGTCCATGTAAGAACCCAATTGGACATATCATCTAACAATAAAGTTTACACAATAATTATATGTGATGTCTTTCAATTAAATCAAAGGATCATATATGCAGTAAATCAGTGGCTATAATGTTGTGATTGATGTTATAGATTATGAGTCTAATAATATGTCTTAAAGGATATGAAATCAAGTGACTTAACCACTAAGGAGGTGCATATGGTAAGTGATAAATTCTCTTTGATGGGTGGGTTCTATCACATGGCACCTATATAAGTCAAGGTCCCTGTTCTCCCAACGCTACCGGTTCACAAGTAATCTCGCCCCATTGAGAGATAGAACAAATCACTGTTGGAGAGAACAGAAGACTTTGTCTTACCGAATCCTTGCTTGAAAACGATGGACTCCATAGGTATTCATTCTATCTACGAACATTTATAGTCATTCAAAATGTTTTGTACTTGTATCTCTATCTCTATGCAGATTATGACATGTTCATATTTATTTATTTTTATGATCTTACAAGTGGTATCAGAGCCACTCTGCATATATAGAGATCGGTTGAAGTTTTGGTTGTTCCTTAAAAAGAAAAATGATGTCTCTCTATCTCTCTATCTCTCATTTGGGTTTTTTTGTATAAACAAAACAATAGGGAAATTTGGAATAAAGTAAATTACAATAAAATAAAATGGGGCCTGTTTTTTTTATTTTTATTTCAAACGGTGCGTTATGTTTTATTGGAATCAATATGAATCATCCTCATTCTTCCGCTGCACATATGGGTTTTCACAAACCCAGTTTTGGGAGTTTTTTCTTTTGGGTGTTCATGCTTCTTATTTACTCAAATCAAGCAATGAGTTTACATACTCTTATCACATGCGAGCCCATATCATGTCCATTTTGCTGTTTCCATGCTTATACCCATCCATACTTCATGCTTCTATCATCAAATTTAAGGATCGAAATTCATTGAGGTTAGCATTTATTTTCTTTCCAATTAATGTCTCGATTGTGTGGTTGGATATAATCAGAAATTGTATGTATGTATTATACTTCAATTTGCAGGAACAAAATGCTCAGGTATTGGTATGCAGTTTTGCAATTTTTGCTAAGTTAATTAAGTTTCATTCTTGCATATCAGAGTATATGAATGCGTAGAACATATAATTGCAGAATTATTCATTATGAGTATTTTTGTGGGCTAGATGGCAATTCAGCATCCAGCATATGTTTATATATATATTTTTTGCAATATATGTTTTTTGTTTGAGGTCTTATTTAAGTTAAAGTTTTTAATCGAAACCTTCACACTTAAATATACACTTCATAAGACTCAAACAAAACATTGGTCTAGTTCTGAGATACCCCATAATGATTTTTTCTTGCCATACAGGTGTTAAAACTGTTCAGGTTTTTCTCAGTTCATGGTTATAATATTAGACCAAAATTGTGACCTTAAAATATGATATATGGATATTATCTTGCCATACAGGTGTTAATTAAGTATATCGTAGTTTAAGTCAGCACATCAAAGGAATTTAGAGGACATAAAGAAATCTTATCATCTTGCTCACATGCGTTGATAAAATTTATCAAGTTTCGTGTTCTATAAAGCTTGTGGTGTGATAAAGAACTCAAGGCACTAATAAATTTCTTGCTCACATGTGTTATTTAATAGTGCAACTAAAGATTGGGGTTATTTGAACAATTTTTTGTGCTCTCTGAATTGTTCTTTTGTTCATTGTATGACATGTTTAGGATAATTTTCTTAAGGCCTATTACATGTTTTACTTTACAGTTTCTTCTGCGCTTATGACACCCATAGAAATTCTGAGTGCAACCAACTTTAAGGGCTGGAAGCATGGCGTAATGATAAACCTAGGAATTATGGATCTCGATTTAGCCTTAAGGGAGGATCAGCCTGTGATTACTCCAACCAGTACTAATGCTCAGAAGGTGAAAGCTGAAAAATGGGAGAGATCTAACAGGGTGGCGTTGTTGTTCATGAAAAAGTACATGAATGAGACTGTTCGAGGTAGCATTGCAGAAACTAATGATGCCAAAGCTTATCTGGCAGCCATAGGACAGAAGTTTCAGGAATCCTCAAAGGCAGAAACAGGAAACCTGATGATGGCACTGTCTAAGGCGCAGTTTGAAGGAGAAGGAAGTGTTAGGGCGCATATTATGAAGCTGATTGACCTGAGCAAGAAACTTTCAGCCCTAGCAATTCCTATTCCTGATCCTTTCCTTGTCCATTTTGCTCTTGAATCCCTTCCAGATGCCTATAGCCAACTGAAGGTCAGCTATAATACTCAGAAAGAGAAGTGGAACGTAGATGAGCTTATTGCCCACTCTGTGCAAGAAGACGCTAGGCTGAAAAAGGAAAAGGAGAAATCTGTCCTTTTGGTTACCCAGTCAGGGATCAATAAAGGGAAGGCTGTTGGATTCTACAAACGCCCACCTCATCATGCCAAGAGTGCTTCTCCAAAGCAGAACTCCTCTTCATCCAAAGGATCTCAGAACCTTCAGCCAAAACAAACAACGGTTTTCAAATGCTTCTTTTGCAAAAATTCTGGTCACATGAAGAAAAACTGTGCTAAGTATAAGTCGTGGCTAGAAAAAAGGGTACGTATCGTGTTTTTACTATCCTAGGTCCTTGTCTAGGTTCAGCTCATGTTTTTACAATAATTGAGTCAAATCTTATTTCCGTTCCTTCAAATTCCTGGTGGTATGACACCGGTTCTCCTATTCACATCTCAAATTCCTTGCAGGGCTTCGTAAACCGGAGAACTCCAAGTAGAGATGAAGTCAAAGTTTTCGTAGGGAATGGAGTCAAAGTTGCTGTTGAAGCCATATGAACTGTTCACCTTAAGTTAGAATCTGGTTTTGATTTGATTTTAAAGGATGTTTTTTTTATTCCTTCGATGAGAAGGAATTTAATTTCCCCTGTCAAACTTGTTAAGGATGGTTTCAATTTTACTGTTTCTGAATAAATAAAGTTTTTCCTTAATTCAAATTGTGTTGGTAGTGCTTATCTTCAAGATGACATGTGGCGTCTGAGGTGTTCTTATTCTGTTGATTCTTATCTCATAGAGCAATCTATAGGTTCCAAAAGAGTCTTAATTAATGAAAATTCCTCTTTTCTATGGCATAAACGTCTTGGATACATATCCAAAAGACGTCTTCAACAGCTTGTTAAGTCTGGAATACTTCCAGCCTTAGATTTTTCTGATATGGCAATCTGTGTTGATTGCATAAAAGGCAAAATGACAAACTCTAGGAAGTTAGGTTCCACACGTAGTTCTAATCTTCTAGAACTTGTCCATTCAGATATTTGTGGTCCTTTTAATGTCAATATCATTTGTGGCAAAAAGTATTTTATAACCTTCATTGATGATTTTTCACGGTATTGCCATATCTACCTACTTTCTGAAAAATCTCAAAGTCTCGAAGCATTTAAAATTTACAAACCTGAAGTTGAAAAACAGTTGGAGAAATCCATTAAAGTGGTTCGATCCGACAGAGGAGGAGAATACTATGGCAAATATGATGAGGCAGGACAACATAAGGGTCTGTTTGCGAAATATTTGGAGGAATGTGGAATCATTGCACAATACACAACACCAGGTACACCAGAACAGAATGGGGTTGCAGAACGTAGAAATCGTACGTTGTTAAACATGGTCCGAAGCATGATCAGCAGAAGCAGTTTACCATTTTTTTTTTGGGTGAAGCACTCAAGACTGCGAATTATATTTCTAACCGTGTACCTAACAAAGCCGTTGATAAAACACCATTTGAAATCTGGAATGGTCGAAAACCGAGTCTTATGCATTTTCATACATGGGGATGTCCAGCAGAGGCTCGTCCTTACAATCTAGAAGAGAAAAAGCTAGATCCAAGAACCATTACTTGCCGTTTTATTGGCTATCCTGATAAATCTAAAGGTTTTAAGTTTTATTGTCCTAGTCACTCCACTAGGATAATTGAAACTAATAAAGCCAAGTTTCTTGAAACTAATATGCCATCTACTGTTCAGGATTTTATTTAGGAGGAAGAGGGTGAAGAAGCTGTTCAAAATCCAGTAGCAAATGCTCCAGCCATTCCAGCCATAGTATACCCTTTAGTACCAGAAGATCCTCCTGTTCTTGATAATCAGATTGTTGAGAATCCCATTGATTTCGAACACCAAGATCTTCCTCCTAATCAAGCAGCCATAGCACAACCAGAAGCTGTTCCAATAAGGAGGTCTGAAAGAGTTCGTAAGTCTGCAATTTCAGATGATTATGTGCTATTTCTTCAAGAAGTAGAACCTGAAAAGTTTAGTACCTATCTTCAAGAGGTCGATTTTGATATCGGCGAAGAGAATGATCCAATCACTTATAACCAAGCCATCAATAGTTCCCAATCAGCTTTATGGACATAAGCAATGCATGCAGAGTTAGAGTCAATGAGAGATAATCAAGTGTGGGAGCTAGTTGAATCAGCCCCAAATGTCAAGCCAATTGGGTGCAAGTGGGTCTTCAAAACAAAGAAGAACTCAGATGGAAGAATAGAAAGGTATAAAGCCAGGTTGGTGGCAAAGGGTTTTACTCAAAGAGAAGGAGTAGACTACCATGAAACTTTTTCACCGGTTTCAACCAAAGATGCATTTCGGATGATTATGGCATTAGTAGCTCATTATGATATGGAGCTACATCAGATGGATGTTAAGACAGCTTTCCTTAACGAAGAGTTGGAAGAAGAAATCTATATGAAGTAGCCACAAGGTTTTGAGGAACAAGGAAGTGAGCACATGGTTTGTAGGCTCAAAAGGTCAATTTATGGCTTAAAGAAAGCTTCAAGGCAGTGGTACTTGAAGTTTGATTCGGTTGTAACTGAAAATGGTTTTGTGGAGAATCCTCTAGATGAATGCATTTATTTTAAGGTTTGTGGGAGCAGGTTCATTGTCTTGATACTGTATGTTGACGACATTTTATTGGCTAGTACAGATATGAAACTGCTTTTAGAGAGTAGAGCATTCTTATCCAAGTCTTTTGAGATGAAGGACTTTGGGGAAGCATCTTTTGTGTTGGGAATCAAAATCACAAGAGATAGAAAACGGGGCCTCCTGGGAATTTCTCAAGAGAGTTACATAGACAAAGTGCTGAGGCGTTTTTCTATGGAAAATTGTGCTGGTGGAGATTTACCTATGAGCAAAGGTGACAAATTCAATAAGTCACAGTGTCCGAAGAATGATTTTGAGAAGAATGCCATGAAGAACAAGCCGTATGCTTCACTCGTAGGAAGTTTGATGTATGCCCAAGTTTGTACTCGCTCGGATATAGCTTTTGCTGTTAGTATGCTTGGTAGGTATCAAGTTAATCCAGGAGAGATTCATTGGACAGCGGGCAAGAAAGTTTTGAGATACCTGAAGAAAACTAGAGACTACAAGTTAGTGTACAGGAAAGGTGAATCATTAGATGTGGTTGGGTATTCTAACTCGGATCATGCAGGTGATAAGGATGACTTGAAGTCTACTTCTGGTTTTGTTTTCCTCATGGCTGGTGGAGAAATATCATGGAGTAGTTCAAAGCATACTGAGGCTACCTTATCTACCATGCAATCTGAATTTATTGCATTGAGTCATGCCACTACTCATGCAGTTTGGTTAAGACATCTTATTCGCTGCACTCAGGTTGTTCCAACTATAGAAAGACCGATGCCTATCTATTGCGACAATTCTGCTGCAGTTTTCTTTGCAAAGAATAACAAGAGGTCTTCTAGCTCAAAACAAATAGAACTGAAATTTCTTCATGTAAGGAAGAAAACTGAAGAGCTAAAGGTGGTTGTTGAAGACATCAGGACAACAGAAATGATTGTTAATCCCCTCACCAAACCTGTGTCAGTTTCAGTATTTAACAAGCATGTTAAAAATATGGGATTAGTTGATAGCTTTAATTCCATAGGATAGTGGGAGTATATCTCCAAATGTTTGTCTGTTTGTTTCCTTTTGTCTGCAGATTTGGTTTATATTGATTGCTGCAATTTGATACAATTGGTTGTTTCTCATAAATATTGGAATGTATTGTCACTTCTGCAATTGTTAAAAGATTATTTGATTGCTAGTATATGACAATTTATTTCTGCAGCTCAAGTCTTGAATAGCTATTTGAAAGATCATTGTCTTCAAGTATTTGATCACAATGAATTGAAATGTGTTTTTCATTCTGGAAACACATTAGCTTTTTGGAAGCATAAAGGGCTTTTCTACAAAGCCATAAGGTGAGACCATGATATGAGACGTTAAGTAATCACATTCAGTTGCTCTATATCAAATATTTTCATATCTTGTGGTGGCTCATGTGAATACAAGTGCTGATGCTATGGACATAAGGTGCTATGCAAATTGTTGCATCAGATTTCTTATGATCTGGTTTGAGTGGCTGTGTTTGACAGAGTCTTGAAGTTAGGTTATACTGTATGTATTGTCCATGTCGACTAAAGATTGGTTTAATTTGGTTTTGGATTGATATCTTTATTGTGTATTATATGATAGTCCAAGTGGGAGAATGTAAGAACCCAATTGGACATATCATCTAATAATAAAGTTTACACAATAATTATATGTGATGTCTTTCAATTAAATCAAAGGATCATATATGCAGTAAATCAGTGGCTATAATGTTGTGATTGATGTTATAGATTATGAGCCTAATAATATGTCTTAAAGGATATGAAATCAAGTGACTTAACCACTAAGGAGGTGCATATGGTAAGTGATAAATTCTCTTTGATGGGTGGGTTCTATCACATGGCACCTATATAAGTCAAGGTCTGTTCTCCCAACGCTACCGGTTCACAAGTAATCTCGCCCCATTGAGAGATAGAACAAATCACTGTTGGAGAGAACAGAAGACTTTGTCTTACCGAATCCTTGCTTGAAGACGATGGACTCCATAGGTATTCATTTTATCTACGAACATTTATAGTCATTCAAAATGTTTTGTACTTGTATCTCTATCTCTATGCAGATTATGACATGTTCATATTTATTTATTTTTATGATCTTACAGTCCAATGATTGGTAAGGCCATTGGACTTGGTGGAAGGCGAGAATTGGTCCGAAATTTGGCCAATATGGTTCGGACAAGGATTGTGGAGACTAGCCAAACAAGGAACAGTATGATGTAGCCTTGGAAATCTGTTTCCATTGTTGAATGTTTGTAATAATCAAAGAAAAATATGTGGTTTTTGGGTGCAATATAAGAATATCAAACGCTTTATTTTTGCAGAAATTCAATTCCTCAGGAATTGAACTGTGCATAATCTGAGAATTCATCCATTCTGTTGAGACATTTTATAAAAGGTGAGCATCAGGGAAGATGTCCATTTGATTTAGACAGCCTTTTTGGTTTGCATTTTAAATTGTTGGTTGCTTGGTATGGTTTAATCAACTGATTTAGAAATTAAGCTTGATGTAATGTTTTGAGGGTGAAGAGCAGAGAATGGGTCAGCAGCCGTCTGTCATGGGAGTTTAAATAGCAATGCAAATGCATGTTATAATATCTTTTTTCTCGACGTTATCCCTTGTCCTAACTTCTTTGTTTCAATTATTGAAAGGCTTAGAACCGGCTATTCAAATTTAAGTTTCTGTTTCATACTCCTTGTCCTAGCTTCCTTGCATCATCCCCCAGATTTTAGAAGCAAGCATTTGTTCATCTTTGCTATTGTTGCCGATCAGGTCAAAGACCATTTGTTTGTTGGTTGACCCGAAGCCAACATCATTTATAGGTTACAGAATTTTCTGACATTGCTCTCACCAAATAAATAGTGCTGTAAATTTTCCTTCGGATCGGAAAAGCAATTTTTCTACCATACTAATTATGTAAATTTCCTTTCGAAAAGGCAACATCATGTATTTATACTCTCTTTAAGAAATCAACCTTAGATTGTGTTATTGTACTGCGTGTTGAATTGCAAAATAAAAGACATTTTAATTCAAAAAAAAAAAATCAACTTTTACCAAATAAGGTGAGTCTATTCAAATCTCCCTTAATTTTTGTAAAAATTTAATACCTCTTTTACCCTTCTAAAAAAACAGGAAAATAAAATAACTGAAGAAAGAGACGGCATAATCGTCTCCTCGTCCCCTTTCTCTTTCTATATGGTCGTCCAAATAGAACTTAGAGATCTGAACGACAAACACGGAACCACTACTATAAGGTACTTTTGAGGTTAATTCTTGATTTGATTGACCTTCAATTGCAGAGCTTAGACTTCAATGGAGCCTTGTTCAGCCACCTTTAACCAATGAGAATGAAAACGAGAAGCCTCGCTTCACCGCCTCTGCTGCCGCAACAACTGGAGCCCCTCAGATCCTCCCAACAAGAGGACCACCAATCCAAAACCAAACAACCCTAGGTCAGCCACCTATCTAGATCACAGCCTTCACAGGCTTTGATTACAGCAGCACCAGGGAGGCTCTGACGAACAGGCCTGCCATCACCACCAAGGCATAGATGCGAAAAAGGTGAAACACCACCATTTCGGGTCACAGGTACATAAGCGCCACTAGTTTGGACTACCCCCCTATCGAGAGACCTCTCTCACAAGAGTCAGAGAGAAAACCATCTTATATAAGATGTTTATAACTAAGAGTCATAGAATAAGCTATAATATGTTTATATCTATTGTCATATTGGTCCTTTGATATGTGTTATTCGATTTACATTAAAATTGTGAATATTGATGTTATTTAAATAGTTAATATACATACAACTGTTTAAGGAAAACCAAAATTGGGAGAGAATTGAGTCGTGCTTTCATTGATAATAGGGGCCTCTTTATATAGAGGATTACAAGACATAGAATCAGAGTTGTACAAGGAAAGATAATCGTACAATTAATCGGATATCTATGGATATCTCTGAGAATATCTCTAATTCTAAACCCTATTGCAACTAGGTCAAGTAACCTAGAGTTTGGGCCAGACACACATTCTGGATTTACTTGAACACTCCCCCTTGTGTCGCCCAAACGTGGTGCTCCTCTCGTTGCCTTATTAAAAACCTTGCTGAGTAACAAAAACCCAGTGGGACAAAAATAACCTCAGTCGAAGGGGAAAAAGAACACAACACACCCTTTACATTTCGAGACCATACATGTAGACAGCTCCCCCAGATGTCTGCATCTCTCCCTGATGACAACGGTCATGGGAGTTTGGATAACTTCCGCAAACGATGCTACCAACATGTTTCTCGAAAGTGGAATTTAGGCAAAGACTTAGTGAGCAAGTCTGCCATACTGTCCTCAGATCGAACCTAGTTCACTTTAATCTTGAGGAGAGTCTGTTGTTGCTGATTATGCTTGGTGTTGTCGCTTTTGATGTAACCTTGCTTCATTTGTTCAAAACGAGCAGCATTATCCTAAATGCTCGTTGGCTCATCTGTGGTAGACTTCAAACCACAATTGTTCAAACATGCGTAATAATAGATCCAATCCATCTACATTCACGAACCACTTCGTGAAGAGCAATAATCTCCGCATTGTTCGAAGATATAGCGACTAGGGTCTATTTTATAGACCTCCAAGATATCACGGTCTTTACCCATGGTGAACACTTAACCAGTTTGGGAATGACTTTTGTGTGGGTCAGAGAGATACCCAATATCAACAAAACCTTCCAAAACACATGTTGTTTTGGGATGGGGAGAGAGGACACAAGCCAATGTTCGCGGCGTTCCTAGTGTGTGATGGGTCCGAATCCATCGTCTCTCTTTAGGGATAGAACAAGCCTATATCAATCGTACATCTCAAGTACTGAAGGATATCTATTACACAAATCTAATGGCGTCGCGTTGGCGCAAAGCTATATCTAGCTAACAAGTTCACAACATATGAGATGTCCGGTCTTGTGCATTGAGTCAAGTACAATAATGCGCCTATTGTACTTAAGTAAGACACTTTTGCCTCTAGCACACCTTCGTCATCATCCTTCGGACGAAGAGGATCCTTTTCAGGATCAAGACTACGGACGATCATGGGGGTGCTTGAAGACTTGACCTTGTCAAAATGCCTAAGCATCTATCAACACGATGCTTAAGTTCCAAACCGAGACATAATCGTGTTCTCCCAAAATCCTTCATCTCAAAATCGGATTTCAAGTGTTCAGCGGTTTCCCTTAACTCTTTAAGGGCTTCCAATGAAGATCATGTCCAACATGAACCGCGATAGAACCCAAAACTTGTTATGAAAACGCGTGGGCATATCCCTTCCCAATCAAGTAGTCACTTTAGTGAGCGTTTCAACCTCTTTGTAAAACGCGCTCCGTGGTCTAGAGCCACTTGACTTGGGTAAATGAAGTTCACCATGAACCTTCATGTATATTTATATCTAGATCCCCATATAGATACGTAGTAACCACATTTGTAAGCTGCATGTTCAATTATTTGGAAACTACCAAACTGACAGGGTAGTGGAGTGCAATGACATCCATTACAAGAGAATATGTCTCATCGTAGTCTATTCCAGGGCGTTTTGTGAGAAGCCTTGCGCCATAAGGCGAGATTGCCATCTCTTTTTCTCATCACGCTTTCTAACGATGACCCATTAGTCAATAGGTTTTATGTTAGGAGGTGTTGGCATCACTGGCTCAAAAACCTTCATCTTCGTTAGAGAATCCATCTTAACCTGGATCGCATCTTTCAATTTAGACCAAATTTCTCTACGTTGGAATTCATTCATCAACGAAGCGTGGTTCGATGTCATCAGACTCAACAAACTCATGCGCAACGAAATGCGTGACTACATCATCATTTATGATGGAGTTTCTATCCCACGTCTCATGTACACTAGTATAATTTTCATAGAGCTCTATATTTTCAGGAATAGGTTCTGACGTTGAGGCGTCCTCCAATGATAACCATAATCCGGAAGATACTCATGAGACGGATTTTGAGTCTTGATGATCAAAGGATTGGAATGTGCCAAAGTATCCTTCGAACCCACGGGCCTCCCACGCATCCTAGCTGGGGCCATGGCCTGTAACACCATAGTGCCACTCTCTTTGGTTTTGGCGCCATGCCTACCTCCATGTAGGGTGGCTCTACGTCCGCTCATGGGGACATCCATCCTTGCAGGCATGTTTGCAGCATATTTGTGTGATCTCGTCACTTTAACGGGGATCGAGATGCGACATAGTGGGGACAGGCCACGACAATTCCTGTCATTCCTGCTGA
The DNA here is from genome assembly GCF_958449725.1 of Rosa rugosa. Lineage (NCBI taxonomy): Eukaryota > Viridiplantae > Streptophyta > Magnoliopsida > Rosales > Rosaceae > Rosa > Rosa rugosa. Next base: position 22,448,990 of record NC_084826.1, read on the forward strand.
ACATCCGTGTTCTTATCTCCCCCTAACGACGGGAAGACTGTCTCATCAAAGTGACATCCGCAAATCTAGCAGTAAGGAGATCGCCTAGCAAGGGCATTAAGTGACGGCGCAATTGGTACATAAATGACACACTCAAATATGTGTAAGTACGATACTTGTACCCAGTCACTAGCTGTAACGCAGAGGTAGATTGAGTGGCGGTGGGTCATAGACGAATTAGCATAGCTGCATGCGATATTGCATCACCCTAAGCGGATATAAGGAGATTGGTGCGCATTACCAATGTCCGGGCTACCATCGTAGTTGTTTTCGCGAGACCATTTGGATGTGTTCATGGGAATATAATGTCCAACATCAGTCCCAATGCAATAACCATCGAAAGTATTCGATGCAAACTCTCTAACATTGTCAAGTCCAATTGACGGAATAGGATGATTCGGGGAGTGAGCCCGTCGTCATATGATATGTTCTAGGAGTGTAGCATAAGCAACATTTACAGGTGGACAATGGCATAACACGTGACCAACATGTTTGTGTGTCAACCAACATCATGAGATATTTAAACGTCCACAGGTTGGTTGAATCAGTCCACAGAATCCTCACAGATTCTACGTAAGAACAGAATGAGTATGTTCATTTCCTTCTCATAGGACGGTCTCAGTCCTAATTTCCCTAAGGAGCAGGCTTTGTAAATTGAGCGATAGGCCTTAGAAGCAACCAATGAGGATTGTGGTTGGGCCTGAGCGTCTGAAACGCTATTTGAAGCAAAGTTGGTGATTGCAGCATCACTTAGGGCTCCATCACCATGATGTACGCCATCCATGGCGTCATGGATAGGGAATGTGCCAGCCCTAGGCTGGTGGTGGACGGCGGCGGCTCCAGAGGCAGCGGCGGCGGTTAGAATTAGTCCAGGAATCAACTTTTGATTCATGCTTCATTTCGCTCGAGAGAAATGATGTCCATGTGAAGTCTTTAGTAGACGGATCATCATATCAGGACTAGAATGACCTATCCTATAGTGACAAAGCCAATATGTGTCTAAATCCAAGAGATCTACTCTCATAGCTTTATTGGATTTAATAGCTCGAATAGTGACATAGAGTCCACTAGAGAGACACATAAACTTCTCTAAGATGTGCCTTTGTTCGCAATCGTTAGAGGTATTGCAAAGGAACTCGTTTTCGTTCACTACATGCGTTTTCTCATGGAATCCGTTGGCTATTCATAGGTGAAATTTGCCCTAAGAGCGTAGAGAGTTTCTGTGACAGTAATCAAGGTGCCATTTGGGAACTTGGGCTATTCCATGTCCTTGAATTAATATTGATGACCCAGCCATCGTAGTCACAAAGTAATATGCTCAGAATCAAAATTGAGTCATGATGAAAAGAACTCGAAATTTTTTTCATAAGCCAACGGAGTACATCGTTGTCTCTTAACCATTAGGACAATCTAATCCAAATGCTAGCTAATGCAAAACAAAGGTAGTTGTTTGACTTCTTTCGGTAACTCCAAAATAAATATGACCAGGTGAGTAGAGAGATGTCGGTGGAGCAAAGCTCGCTTAAGTACCACTTATCTCAAAACCTTCCTAGACATCATACTCATTTTGGATGAGCCTATGTGAAGAAAAACTAAACCAATGGCGTTTACTACAAAGTATATGACAATTGCCTATTACATCTCTTGGAAAAATAAAGACTTAAACAGAATTGGCGATTTATTGATCCCAGCCAGATTTGTAGTCTTCAACCCTTCACTCTAGATCATCTTCTTGATCTTCTTGTTCCACATAGTGAGCTTCTCTTGCTTCACAATATGCTTTGCAGGCGGTGACAATTTCTTCACAAGCTCTAAAAATGTGTGCCCAATGATCGGATACTCCACATCGAGAACATACATCTCTTTGCTCAGACTCCATTGATTGAGGCGAATTGAAAGCGTCATTTAGATGACTCTTAGTGTTGGTGGCGCCACCAACATGGCCAGAGGCGTTGCTTCCCTCTCTCTTTCCACGTTAACCTCTTCAGTTCCGTGTTTGCCTATTTTGGCTGTTACCTTCCCAAGTAGAGCGATTATATGGACCAGAACGTCCAGAAGTATCCCTAAGATTAGGGTTTCGCTCTTGGCGCCCTCTCTTAGGGGCGCCACTATAATTGGATTCCGGAATATGCTTTGTTTTCACGGATCTCGAATTATAGTTCTTCACAAGGATATTGTCATGCTTTTCAACGACATTCACAGCTCCAATGAGCTTATGAAACCTTGTGATCCGTCCTGCAGTAACATCGATTTGATAGTTCTTAGCAACCATCAATGTAGAGACGGGAAGGTAGAGAGAGTCTTCTCAATCAACATCGCATCTGTGATCTCTTTGCCACAGAATTCCATTAAGGATTTAATGCGAAGTGCTTCCGAGTTGTAGTCAAGAACTGACTTGAAATCACAGAAGCGGAGGCTATGCCATCTCACTTCTAGGTCAGGAAGCAAGGAGTCACGGACGTTGTCAAATCTTTCTTCGAGTGAGACCCACAGCCTTCTGGGGTCGTCTTCATTCATACACTCATACTGGAGCAAATCATCCATATGACGAGTTATTAGGATGATGGCTTTCACCTTATTTGCCTCTAAGGCTGCTCTATTTGCTTCCAAAGCTTGAGTCTTCTCAACAGTTAGCACGTCCTGGCTAGGCTTGAGAATCGTGTCCAGGATTCCATCGGCCTTGAGATGCTGGCGGACATCATGAACCCACATGTGATATCCAGAGCCAGTTGTTCCCAATGGAGCAAAGTCCAATTTGTTCAGGTTACTCATCCAGAAAGAGAACAAGAAAAAGGGTTAGTTTCGGAGCGGAAAAAGCTACCATGAAAACATATAAAATTTCTGAGGTAGTCGCTTCTAAGAAATTAGGAATTTCTGAGCGTAATCGCTTCCAAGAAGTATTGGATTAGATCGAAACAATGACGTAAGTGGTCGATCATAAATTCTCTACAAACTCTAAGTTTGGAGATCTCAACAAGCTCCAAGCTTGGAGTGAGCACGAACCCCCACAGTTCAGCTTAATTAGGTCTCCCCTATGATGAAGAAAAGGGGGTAGAAAAAGGGAGTTTGCAAGTCCCTGAAGAAAAAGAATTAAAACTTCAAAAACAGGAACTTTTAGTAAAAATTACCTCGAAATAGGTCGCCGGAAACTTTGACGGGAAAAAATCCCCGGAAAAGTGGACGGAAAAGTTGCCGGCGGCGGTCGAAATAGTGGCCGGTGGTGACCTGTCACCGGCGGTGCTGACATGGCGGAGCTGTAGCTGACGCGGCGACGCTGACGTGGATAAGCTTCTGGGCTTGGTGGGCTTCTCTTCTGCTTCTAGGCCTGGGCTTCTCTTCTGCTACTGGGCCGAGGTCTTCTGGGTTGTTGACGCACGTGGGCCGCTGGGCCTTCACCTTCCCCTTTTTTTCTCTTTTCTTTTCTGCCGGGTTTCCTTCAGGAAGTGTTGGCGGCCGGTTCAGCAAAATTTGGAATTTTTGGAATTTTTCTTCCAGTTCCTTGATTCTGGTATCAAAGGGCTTCTGCTAGCAAAATTTGGTGGAAATTGGATATCCGAAAGATGGTGAACTGGTGGAATATTTACTGTGGGTTGTATGGAGCTTCCGGTGGCCGGTTCGGTAGGTTTCCGGCCGGTTCTGGTGGTTCCACTACACCATAGATTTTCATCTATAGCGTTTGGTAGGATTCAATAGCGTTTTAGTAAACGCTATGTCTGCCCGAGCTATAATAGGTACAAAGTCAGTCATAGCGTTTCCGGAAACGCTATAATACGTCTTATATTGATAGCGTTTTTGAAGCGCTATTGCTTGACCTCTAGTAGCTACAGTCGAGTTAATAATAGCATTTTCTAAGCGCTGTAGTTTGACCTATCATAGCATTTAACAAATGCTATTGTCTTGGTTTCCATAGCATTTCTCAAGTGCTATAAATTTACCTCATCTGGTGATAGTAAACGCTATTGTTCAGTTTTCTGTAGCACTTATCAAGTGCTATCAAATGAAAATTCATAACACATTTACATATCCTGTTTCATAGCATTTAAGAAACGTTGTCATTGTCTAGACATTAATTTTATCGCTAGCTAGTACAAAATTTCATATAAAGCGTGAAGATGATACAAAAATAAATGTCAATCGTCTCATCAATACTCAAACTTCAAACATGAATTTCAAATACAATTCAATAAAATTGTCTCAAAAGCTAGCAGTCGATCAGTTTGCATAATTAATCCAAGGAAGAGATAAACAAGTACTACAATGTCTCAATCAAAAAGTACTTGTGCGCAACTCCTATCATTCATGACCACATCAGTCCATTACTAGCTTCTAACCTTCATATATAGCTCTCTTAGCATCTCTGAACTGTCACAAAATAAGAAATAAAAAGCAAAGGCAATCAAACAAGTAGTCATTCTTCATTAACTTAGTTTCCTACAACAACTTACTGAGAACCAACTAGCTAGAGAAATTTTGTCAATGTTAACAAATTATTTGGGAAGAAATATAAACATAGGAGTTTAAATGCATACCGGAGCTCTAAAAGAAAACCACTTTGTCTGCTGGCCATGCTATTGTAGTACCAATAACATCTTCAATAATTTCCAGCTCAGATGAATGGAAATATATTCCAGAATAATAATCAAGATCTAGTGATATGAACTAACCGAAATCATTGCCTCAAAATCAGGTTCCACTGCAAAGCATGCCCAGAGTGCTTCCTTCCTCATTTGCATGAAACAAACGAATAGTAATAAATAATAAATTTTCTTAATAAAGAAATAAATATAGAGAAAGAAACAAGGACAGTCGGCTCAAGCCTCTGGCAGTAAAGAACTCAAAGAACTATGTTGAAATCGTAAGATAAAATAATGTGGAAATTTTGAAATAGAGTTCCAAAGTCCAAACCCAAACTGTATAGGCACAGTTAGGAGCGAAACTTAATTAATGGAAAAGACAGTGGCCACTGAAGTAGTCAACAACAAGGAGGACAAGAATCTCAATGCCAAAAGCCCACAAGTTAATTTTAGTTTTGCTTTGCACTTGCCTCAACTTAAAAGAGAATAAAGTGATGGATGGAAGTGAAGAAATAGGGGCATCTTAACAGCTTTGGAAAATGCATGGCCATCTTCTCTTCATGGGAGTGGGGGTACGTAGTCAACAAAACAAAGCCATTGGTCTGGAAAAAAAAAAATAGTATTTTGTTTGGTCCGACCTTCATCGGAAAAAGGGGATCAACACTAATCCATTAGCACAAAGTACCTCATCATGTATGATTGACTCAAGCCAAGTATGGTCGGTAACCTCAACCCCTCAATATCTTTCTCCTACAAGCATCAAATGATGCAAGTGAGCTAATTAACTATAAGTATGGTCACTTTCGGAGCTGCAAAGCCAAGTTTCAGAAAGGACCCAATTCCGAAACTTCCTCCACACCATTCTTCCCCAGTCTGACCTACAAACAAAAATTAATAATTAGTAAGAAATTACAATCAGATAGAGATATTAAACCAAGGAGGTTTCCAAAATTTAATACTTCAGCATTTCCGAACAAAACAAAATAGTGAATAACGGAATAGTGAAACGTCAACTGAACTAAAGTGTACCCATCTGAATATTAGCTTACCAAGCTTCATTGAGGAAAAGCAATTATTCCACCAGGTTTATGTGACCAGAAACTCGTATGTAAAAACATGCTGAAAACATCACCCACAAGAACTTAACTTTAAAACATAGAGCAAAAATTCTCACTTAAAAATAAAAATAGAGAATGCAAAAGAGGTCTACATCATCTAATACCTGATTGAAATGTTGCAGCTATTTCTCATTTGTGAAGCAAAAGAGACTTGCTCGAAATTGCATAGGAGAAAGAAACATTAATTTTGTCCACCGACCTATATATATAGGAGAAAAAGAACAGAAGTTATCTTCCCATCAATATCTAATTTTTGTGTCTAAATTTTGCTTCACAGAGTCAACCAGATGTTAATCACCAATCATCTGTAGCAATCTATAGCAAAGTTAATTACCGATCATCAAACATGAAAACAAGCATATACTAGCAGAAAATAACTTGACAAGTTCATCCAAACTAAGTAGTGCATGGCAATACTTTTTCTTGAGCAATGAGTCAATCTCTACCATCAGATACTTGAGTAGGACATGATCATAAACAATTAGATAGAGCAACCTGTGTGGTCTTTTAACTTTGACTTTAACAAAGAGCGTAGTGGTCTTCTCACCAAGCTAAAAAAGATATGCAGGAGTCAATATTGATCTATAAGTGTACAAGTTACAATTATTGAAATGGAAACATGTTATACCTTTACACCACACTTGAGTACTAAGAAAAACAGAACAAAGATTCAACAAAACTGTAAATAAGTAGAAGCAGATCTTCAACGAAATATTGACTTACAGAGAGTCTTCTAATATTGACTGAGAAGCATGCTTTCTGAAAACATATTAAGTAAAACAGAACAAAATCAATTTGACAATCCAAACAGCACAACAATAATCAAAATCAATAATTCAACTTACAAAAAGAAAAAATAAGGACGAAAACAAAAACTTTGTAATGGGTCTATGCCAGAACAAAAACCCATAAATAGATTCAGATTCTAAGAAAAAATCACATACCCAAAAGCCTCTCTTTTGAAATTGGTGATATTGCTAAGTGCAGCTCGATGATTGAGCCCCATCTCCTTCACAAACTTGAAGCCCCCAATCTTGGATCTTTACAAAAGATTTAATCATAACTGGATATGAAATTAAGAAGAATAAACGACAAAGATGATAACTGAGCAAGATTAAGTAAAAAAAAAACCGATGAACACAAGATTGAAGAAAAGAGTAAGAGCAGAGATGGACCTGGAGGTGTTTGGACCCAAAATGGCAAAATTGGAGCCAAACAGGAGGGAAAGGAGGAAACTCCTGCTGCAGAATAGAGAGAATAGAATCACCTTACGACATAGAAGTATAAGAGAATAGAGAGAGAGAGAGAGAGAGAGAGAGAACCTGACGAAGAGATGAAGAGAAGATTTGGTGTCGGCATATTGCGAACGAGAGAGAGAAGACTCTTTTGGAGTTTTGGGTGGTTGGGTCACACTTGAACTTAAAAATTAAACCCCCCACTTTACTTTTCATTGCCCGCCCGAAATTTTTGTTGCCCGCCCGCATTTTTTGTGTACAGGTCTCATTTAATAGAGTTTAGAATGTATAAACGCTATCAAATAATACGGAACATACAATCTATAGCATTTGTAGAAAAAACGCTATAGTGAAATGCTATAAATATAGGTTTTTCTTGTAGTGTTCTGCCGCCGGTTCTAGATTCCTGGGGTCGAGGGTTTTAATGTGTGAGGTGGAGGCAGAAAAGGCTTCAAGGTTTTGTATTCGAATTTGGGGTTTTAGCTTCTTGAATCAGGGTTTGGCTATTTGTTTCAGAGTTAGGGCTTCGTGCTGATAACGTATTTAAGAAAAACCAAAATTGGGAGAGAATTGATCGAGTCGTGCTTTCATTGATAATAGGGGCCTCTTTATATAGAGGATTACAAGACATAGAATCAGAGTTGTACAAGGAAAGATAATCGTACAATTAATCGAATATCTCTGGATATCCCTAATTCTAAACCCTATTACAACTAGGTCAAGTAACCTAGGTTTGGGCCAGACACATATTCTGGATTTACTTGAACAACAACGACATTGAAGAACGTAAAAATTATCATTAGAATTAAGGATCAAATAACAATGTGGACACGGTTGAGATTAACCGAAACTGAACCGAATGGAACCAAATCAATATATCGATTAATTGACTTTGTGGTCTGGTTTCGCTTAGTACAAAAAAACCGAACCAATAAAACCGAGTCCACAATAAACATTTTTTGCCTTGCACTCGAAGAATAACACTGCATTCAAAATTAATAGCTTAATAGCCAGTTAATCTCTGTCTTTGTTTTTGCCAATGCAAAGAATTTAGGGTTCTTGACCCATAGCACCAAAATAGACTAAAATTAGCTCATTTACACCACCAACAAAATTTTGTTCCCACTAACCCCACTTGATAGCTAAATGACGATTTTGGGCTCCAAAAAATTAAAAATTACAAGTCAGATCTCGCCGACTCTCTCTCATCATCGATCTCTCTCTGCAAGGACGACGTCGACTCTCTCTCTCTCTCTCTGCAAGGACGCCGTCGACGACTCCCTCTCATCACCGATCTCTCTCTCTCTTTCTCTCTCTTTGCAAGGAAGACGTCGACGACTCTCTCTCTCATCACTGATCTCTTTCTCTGCAAGGACGTCGATGATGACCCGAGGATCCATCTCTCTCTCTCTCTGTGCAAGGACGTCGTCGACGAGGATCTTAATTACAAAAGCTCCGAGTCCGATCCAAACCTTCTTCCTCGCACTAATCCCTTTGTCGGCCTTCTTCCCCGTTGTTTTCCAGCACCGACTTCGTCGTCGTCATCTTCGGCATTGTTTGGACCCAAAATGAGCATTTTGGCCTGACAAGGCACGTCTTGGAGAAATTGAGCCAATGTCAGTGGCTCAAGCTATATATTGTCGACAAGTTCGAAATATGTATTTAGAGGCTAAATAAAGCCTACTATGGAAGCATGAAAAGTCAACTTTAGCACATTTTCCTACTTCGGCTAGGAGAAACCGAGCTAAACAAGGAAGGAGGGCTGGCAGACTGACCAAATGAACTCGAAATGAGCTGAAACTCTGCAGATCCATTCTAGACAGCCCAAGAATCATTTCTTATGAAGAGTGCCAAAGCCCGTTCGGAATGGAAAACCTTCAAACAAACAGTCCAATTTTCTGCAGAAGCAAAACTTGGAAACTGGACCTGTAAGAGGTCCAGCAGCATTTCCGGCCCAACCACATGGAAATAAATTCTGAAATTTTACCACAATAATCTACATTCATGGTGGATCATTTCATATGAAGAAATCGAAGGTTGAATCTGAGTTCTTAGTGGAGATAAAAATTGAGGGATAAGGGAGCAGAAAATGACTTAAACCTAACAAATTCCATTAAGTGTTTAAGTATTCAAAACCTAACATTCCATTAATGTTTAAGTGCTAAAACCTAACCCATTATGAGTTGTTTAAGACCAAATAGTGTTGCTTGGTAGCCTATAAATAGAGGCTACAACATAGAACAATTCAAAACTCATTCATACATCAAAACATCTCTAAGATGATCTAAGTTCTCTCTAGAGCAAACCTCTCTAAGAGCAACTCCTCTCCTTCTCTTTCTCTTATAGGTGATCACACTCCTAGTCCTAGTCTTCTCAGAAGCCGACTTTCAGTGCCACCAAACCCTCTGTCAACGTACTTCGGTCCTAGTCTCCTCGGGAGCCGATTGTAGTACCACGACCAATTCAAGACTCATTCATACATCAAAACATCTCTAAGATGATCTAAGTTCTCTCTAGAGCAAACCTCTCTAAGAGCAACTCCTCTCCTTCTCTTTCTCTTATCGGTGATCACACTCCTAGTCCTAGTCTTCTCGGAAGCCGACTTTCAGTGCCACCAAACCCTCTGTCAACGTACTTCGGTCCTAGTCTCCTCGGGAGCCGACGGTAGTGCCGCGACCACAACGGTTACAGAACCAGCCAAGCAAGGGTAACGCCCTAGCAACCCAGCCAAGCTAAAGTCACGCTTTAGCAAGTTCTCCCCACTTCCCGGTGATTTTCGCTCTGCTCGATCTACGACGTCGAGTATCGATTTGGTGACGCAGAAGATTAGCAAAAGTCCTCACCACGAGACATAAAGAATCCCACGACGAGGTTGGTGCTCTCCTCGTCCACAGTCGTTTGAAAGAAGTCAGGTCAAGGGACACCCCCGACGACCGCACCCGACGGTGCTGGCACGCCCGCGCAGAAAAGAGACTGTTGACCAGCTGCAACAAAATTGGAGCCAAACAGGCATCACCGGAGTCGTCGTCTCTAAGCCTGTGATTGATTGAATGATCTACCTTGGACCAGCTCGACCAGATGCAACTACTTTGGAGTCGGAGCTCCGAACACCGGCAAGAAACCCATCCGGCTTTTGACTTGGGTGCCCAGAGCATTTTCTGGGTGCCCAAATCGTTTTTTTTTTTTTCTAAAATGAGTGCAGAATTTAATTAATTAATTTTTTTTTGTTTTTTGGTAAAGTGGGGGCAGAAGGCCCAGAAGGAAAGAACAAAGAAAAAAAATTATCGGGGGGCAATAGACATCTATTGGGGGGCAGTAGACGTTTTGAATTGATGTAATCTACTCGTTTTTTTTCTTTAATCAAAGTTTTATTTTTCTAATTTTAAGAAATAAATGGGTATTAGGGGGCAATACAGGTTTATTCAGAGGGCAATAAACCTCTCCGACCCCATATGAGATCTACAACAACCTCTTTGGAGACTTCCGGCGAGGTTTCATAAACCTCTATTGTCCCCCAATAGACGTCTATTGGGGGGCAAAAAAACATTTCCGGTGAGATTTTCAGCAAATTCCGGTGGGTGGTGGCCGGTGACCGGATTCCGGCGGCCGATGACCGAGCTCTAGCGAAGTCTCCTATGGTTTTTCTTTTTCTCTAAGTTTCAAAAGGGTGAGGGTAAAATGGTATTAAAAAAAATTAAAAAAAAAAAAATCTTAATGGGGTATTAAGAAAGACCTCCTTAGAGTGTTTTGGGTAAAAGGGAATTAAAAAAAACTTAATGGTTTTCCCCTTTAAAAATAAAGTAAATGGACAAAAACCCAAGAATTTATTTATTGAAGTACCAACACAATACAAACAAAGACCCAAAATTAGTCAACAAGTAAACACAAGACAAAACAAGCCCAAAAAGCAATAAAAGCCCAATTAGTAGCTAACCCTCCAGGTGAGGGAAGAGGGGTAGGCTGTGTCATCGCCGCCACAAGCCAATCCCGCCGGTGGCCCAGGATCGTCACCAAATCTGCATAGAGGTATTTCACCAAACATATCCAAACCATCCTAGTGTAAGAAGTCCGTAACAGAAACCCGCCAAAGAGACACAAAAACACCACCAGCCAAATCCCAGAACTTACCTCCTAAGAGGGTTTTGTCTGAAACTGTTGAATTATAAATAACATAACAAGCCTGAATTTCGTCGTCCAAAAGATGAAGTTAGTCTTCATCTAGGTCATTCCATTGACTTCCAGAAACTAGTAATGCTATCAGATAAAAGGGATAGTAATCGATGTGAGGGAAAGTGGGGTCTGTCCTTGGAAAGAAGAACGGACCGAAAAGTACCAAGACTGTATAGAGAAAAAGTCCTCCGATGGCCAACACCAAAGACGCAAGCCAAGGAAGATTGCTTAGCACCACGTAAACGCCAGCCGTAAATGCTAAAGACAGCATGGCTAGTGCAATCCCCAACACTGGCATTACCAAACGAAGAGCTGTGAATACCATAATCAGATCACCAGATTGTGCCCAAATGAGAGTAACTGCCACAAAGAGGGAGCTATACATAGCTATGGTGTTGGAGATCACAAAGACTTGGAACATAGATCTCGTTAGCAAAGTTGCTCTGCCTTCATGAGAGCCGGAGTTGTTATAACCACCTGGCATTGTGAAACCAGCTGCAAATGTCACCGTAGCAACAAGAGTGGTCATCACCAGTAGAGTGTTGACTCTGTCTGTATAACTTTTCTTGTCAACTGACTGTAAATTTTCTCTATCCGGTCTACAAGCTTTAATGATTTTAGCAGCAACATCTTCATTTTCGGATGCAACTTGTCCATCTGTGTTTCTTACAACATCTGCTGCAGGACTCTGTGTGGTTCGTAGGAGAACATGCAAATGTTTAGCTCTCTTTGCACCGGCAGATTTTAGTGCTACCCAAGTTAGCCTCTATGGTAGGAGAAAAAAAAAATGTATAAGATGCAAGATAAGTGCTGCTGGCATCAAATTAATCAGGGAACTCAATTATGCATCATAAGTCATAAATGAATCTGCACAAAAAACTTACCCCACGAAATGAACCAATTACTTCCTTTGTGCTCTCTGCAATATCAAGAGCTGTCATGTCTTTCCTGTTGGAAAGGTTTAAGTTGGTCCTTCTATCCCATGCCAAATATTTCACCACTTTGGCATGTTTGTGAATTGTCGCCAAATGTAAAGGAGTATTTCCATGGTTATCTTTGTGATTAATCAACATCTGAAATTCATCCCTGTTTTGAAGAAAATCCCTGTTTTGAAGAAAATATCTAACAAGCTTATGTTTTCCAAATTTTGCTGCAACATGAAGCAAATTTTGTCCTTCTGAACTCATGGGTTCCTCCTTTAAAGCAGGAAAATGTTGAAGGAGAGCTCTAACAATGTCAACATGGCCTTTTCTTGATGCAGAACAAATAGGAAGTGTGCCACTATTATCAGGTTGATTACAATAATGAGACTCTGAAGAACATTTGCGTAAGAAAAAGCAAACTCCTCGTAAATAACCTATTGACGCTGCATAATGAAGTGGAGTTCTCCCTTCCTCATCTCTTAGGTTGATGGTAAATCCCATTGTTGATATTTCCTCCATCATTTCTAGTATCGGTGAAATCAAGTATGAATAAGAAATTAAGAATACAATGTCTAGAGGTAATAATTAATGATTTTATGTTCCTATATATCAACCCAGCTAGCTAGAACATAAATGTAATAACAAATTTTTTTTGATCTGGAAATGTAATAACAAATAGAACTTAGTTTCCAATATGGATATACAACTTGTTTATGAAAAACATCTTGGAGTAGCCTAAAAATGCAATACTTACGAGGAATACATATAATTTGAAGACAAATATATCATATAAATCATTTTCAGAACATCAGAGAGAAAGACATTAAAAGCTTGAAATGAAATATTCTATGAGTTCTTGAAATACCTTTATTGCGGTGAAGAATTGCAACATGCAATGGTGATTTGCCTATGCTACTTGTGTTATTCTGATCTGCAGTTCTGTTGATCAGCTTAACAATTGAAAGAAACCTGGCCTCAGTTGCAAGATACAGAGGTGATTTTTGCTCGTTATTAGCGGTAAATGAAAGGGCAGGATCGGTCTTGACCAAATCGTATGCCACACGTTTGTGACCATTAATCAATGCCTCATGTAAGGCGGTGTTTCCCTCATCATTTTTCATCTCCAACAACGCCATATGATTTTCAATATCTATTGTTTCGCCATCACTTGTAACTGAACTTTGAGTTGTTTCCGCTATTAAACCGAGAAGAGATCCTACCATACCCCGTCTCCCACCTTTGGCCGCAATATGAAGTGCAGTGTCACCTTGGAAATTTTTCTCAAACAAAAGCGGACGGTGAAGGTTGACGATCTCAATCGCCAGATGTTCATGGCCATAGCTCACTGCTATGTGAAGAAATGTGTTCTTGAGGGGACTCAGTTGAGAGATGGGCTGGATGAAAGAATTTTCACCATTTGCTGCAGGCAGGGACCGCAGGGTTGCCAAAAATTCATCTTTATCGCCCAAACTTGCAGCCCTGTACAACTTTTGGAAAGGATCAGTTATTTGCTCATCCTCGTGCAAGTTTCGCCAGAATAGTGTCTGTGATGCTGGTTCAATCACCAGCAAAACAAGTGTATCCAGCAACCATACAAATACATGTTCAGGATCAACACGGAATACCAAAGTATCATATGAGTTTTTGATCAGCGAAAGCACTGATCCTACCACAGATTCTACCAATTCCGCCAGCATAGTTGCCAGTAATTCCGCCATGAATGTCTTCCCAATAAACTATAAGGTAACCCAGTTTGGATGAGATTTGAGAAGAGGCTTGGATTTTGACCTGAAACTGATGGCAGAAGGTAACCCAGTTTGGATGAGAAGAGGCTTGGATTTGTGTGTTAGACGTTGAATGAAAATCATCTTACCCGTTTGAAATTTGAACATCATAATTTTTTATTTTAATGGACAGATGTCGATTTGTGAGTGGCTGTGGTCAGCCTACCCTGACAGGGCTGATTAGCGAAGTTCCCTTCCGATTAATTAATGGCCCGCGTGAAAATTATTCTATATATAAAGGGTGAGTGTTACTGTTACACTATTGCTAAGAAGCGGAAAACCCCTGTTTGCCCTCACTGTTCGAGAAGAATATCAAGAAGGTAGAAAAGTCGGTTTTGTCCTTGCTTTTCTCAGCGTTGGACCCAAGTATATAACTATATATAGTATCCTGGTCAAGGAGACCAGAAGTGCTTGGATTGAGATAAAAGAATAAAAAATGAAGACCAAAAGTGCATGAGAGGGGTGCTGGCCGTGCACATGGGTTGAAACAATAAGAAAAGAAAAGTAAGACCAAATGGGTAGAGTGGGATAAAAGAAAGGAAAGGAAAATTGGCCGAGTGGGTGCAGCTTTTCCTTTTTTTCTTTTTGCTGAAAGTGCAGCCGGCGTGAGGAAGAGATAGCAACTTTTCTTTAATTAAAAGAATGCAACAACTTTTCAGTGTGTAGGGATTTAGGGTTTAGGGTCCCTATAAAGGGTGAGTGTTACTGTTACACTGGTCTTTTGTCAAAAGCTAAGCCGGGTTTTATGGAGTGGGGTCTGATTTTTTTGTTTGTTCCGCAATTTTTTTTTTTTTGGTTACATTTTGTTCCGCAATCTTTGTCAAAAGCTAAACCGGGTTTTCAGGAGTGGGGTCCGATTTAGTTTGTTTGTTATGTTATGTTGTGTTGTGTATCGATTTTATCTTCTTCTCTGCTCACCAATCCTCAAAAGAACAACAACCCAAAAAAAAAAATAAACAGAGAGATACAGAAAGAGAGACCGGTAGGATTGACGACAAAAATGAGGTCACGCCGGCGAGAGTAGGAAGACCCACTTCTGGAAACAGACCGCTCAACAAAGAGATCAAGGGCTTTGAGATTCTGGTGTTCGCCCAATACAGAGAAAGAGGAGAGCCGAAAGAAAAGGAGAAGAGAACGGGGAAGAAGGAAGTGAAGGAGAAGAGACAGACCGGAAGCTCTTGCTTAAAACAAGACAACTGGAAGGTATTTGTGGCTTTGTGAGAATTTGATTTGAAATTTTTTCTGGGTTGTGTGAAAATCTATGTGTGTATTGGTTTTTTTTTTCTCTGGGTTCGTTGTAATTGCATTAAGATCATCTGAATGAGGTTTGATTGTATGAGCTTAATGTATAAGCGTAAATCATTGTTTTTGATTTTGTTTGTTTTATTTATTTAGGTGCTGAATATTAATCAGTTTCATATTCAGCCATCGGAATGACGAGGTCGATTTCGTGTCTTCTTTTGTTGGTTTTTGTTGTGGTGTAGTGTGGGATTTAGTTGGAATTGATTTTGATGGGTTTCGTCTCATGATGTATTACTGTTTTGTTCTGAATTTAGTTTAAAGGTTGAGAATTTGAGGTTAAATTATCTATGGAATTTAGTTGAACAGGCAATTCATATCATTTTGCCCAAACTCTCCAGCAAGGAAGAAAAGTGTACTGAACTTTACCCATTCGGTGTTTCGACTTATGGTCTTAATTTGATTCCCTTTAGTGCTGCTGTTTGTCTGCTATTAGCAATAGTATTTTTTTGCTTTAGAAATCTGTTTATTCTTCAAAAGCTTCCATTTTAATATTATGCACCTCATGCAATGATTGAATGTAATCTGATGTACAGGAAACAAAGAGGCAAGAAGCAGCCAACATGGAGGATATTTTCCTTGAAGTAACTGCATGCAACAAACAACTTCAATTATGACAACAAATTTGGGGAAAGGAGGATTTGAAAGTGTTTATTGTTTTGGGATGGATCACAAGTAATCATCAATACTTTTAGTTTCTTTTTTTAATTCCAATCTGAAATTTGTTGGTTACTCAATAAATTTGAACAGTATATTTGATTGATCATGGAATGTTATTCGGTACAAACTTACAAGGAACAATGAAAATTCATCAATCAAAATCTACTTATAAAAAAAAGGTTACTATCAGTTGATTATTAATTATTACAGGTGCAGTTAATTCGTGGTATTCATAAACTCTAGCATGATTTTCTTTTGCTCAATTGCAAGATATATAATTAGGAGTTTCTAGGAATTACTTGGATGTCTTCCAAACTCTTCCTGTTTTATACTTTTATTCGAAAACATATTTTAATTGTTATATTTTAGCCTGTCCAAAGAAAAAGAAAAAAAAGTCTTATGACTTCTAAGGTATGCCATATGACTTTCATTATTGATTTGTATTCCAGCTTTGCATTTATAAGGCTAAGGAACCTGATTTTCCAATTTCAAAGTTTCTATACATGAGTTTTGTTAAAATTGATCACAATGCTACCATATTAATAACATTCCATTATTGTTTGAAAAGATCCAATCTAGGAGGCTGGCAGAAGCAGAAATTGCAGAAGTCTAGGAATTGAAGAAGTTTGCAAGGAAATTCAATTTTTCGTCTATGAAAAATTATTATCTATATCATGTTTATCTACTTTTTACTGATCTACCGGAGCTGCTTTTGTTTGATTTTGGCTATATTAATATGTTCCTGAAAACGATTGATCTCAAACTGTTTTTTCTACGATTTGCAGTCTTTATAAGAGATCAACCACTCAGATACAAAAGAAAATACGGCAAATCAGATTGTGTGCGTTTTGGAAAAGGTAGATACTGATATTTTGGTTTTTTAGATTGATTGGAATGAATTAAGTACTGCTATCTTGATAGTGATTGATTACTGAAATTTTCCAATTCATCAAAACAAAAGTCCAGGTTTTTAAACTCCTACAGGCAAGGGTTTGAGAGTTTTAAGGATTTTGCCACAAGGTTAGCACAGTGATTCATGATTTTAATGAAGTCAGCCTATTTGTTATAGTTACTATCTGTTTGTTATGTAATTACTATAACCATGTTAACTCAAATGATGTCAGCTTTTTCGCACTACAATCTTTTAAGTTAGTTCTTTATTTTAAAACTCAAGGTTAGCCTAAATTTGCTTTAATTGAGGTGAGAAAAGGAATCTAGAAGATAATTATCTCAGTTCTTGATTGTACTCCTGGCCTACATAAGTGTGGCTCCTTCAAATGGATTAAGAGACGCTATGGAAAATCTCCCTCCACCTCTTGAGTTTTCTGTGTGGATTTTTTGTAGTGGACACTGCTGTGAAGAAGAAGGTTGAGGAGATACTGCCCATTGCCACCAGCCAGTAGCTAGAGGAGCCTGCAGCTGAAGTTGAGGTGACATTTCTGTTTTCCGAATTTGTGCTTTTTCATTCATATTGATATAAAAAAATTTAATTTTTTGCAGAAAGTTATTAACTTATGTTTAGTTTTAAATTTTGACATTAGTTTGTATGATATTTTTCCTATTTGAAAATCATTATGTCAGTGAATATTAACTGATACTAAAATGTAATCTTAATCTAATTGCTTTTGTGGTAAGGACCCTATCTATGAGACTATGACAGATGATTTATATAGAGCAATTAAAATAGAAAAAAACCTGCAGCACATGAATCTGGTAATCATTCAATATTTACAAGTCTGAGAAATTCATATCGACAATAAAAATAGCCGCAGCAAACCGCGGGTACATTGAAAGTAAGAGAGAGAGCTTAGTTTGTTTCTCATGAGATAGGAAGTTTTTTTGTTTTTTGTTTTTGTTTTTGTCCTATCTGACAATGCACTATATTCTGTTAATGATACATCTAGGTTATGGTACCAAGATTTTGTATAGGATACTTACATTGATACAGCCCATTTCAATCTCAGTAAGTAATTCAATTTATGTTTCGCCTTGATTTATAACTCGAACTAACCTGATTGTTGATATTGGTTAAGTTCTCTGAATTGCATAAACTTAAAAGGGGAAATTAATCTTGGTTAGATAAAGTTAAGAGGGGGAAAATAATCTTGGTTAGGAGCTGACTTTTTGCATGTGGTAAGAAAATTTGAACTGCATGTTGGGTGCTTTGTTTAATTTTATGGCAATATATAGTTTGATGGATTGTGTGGATTTGCTATGTCAAGAAGGATTTGTGAAGTGACTTAATAATGTCTTAATAGTTAGGTGGTAATAATTAGACGGTTTCTGGAGTTGATGGTCGAATTTCTTCCCTCTTTGTCTCCAAGCATGAGGTCAGAAAAATGTTCACAGCTGATTTTTATTAGAAATTCTGACTTCAATTTGAAAAGGCCACCTGATTGAACCATGAAGCATCAAATATTTGTTGCACAGCTAAAACAGAAAGCTGATTGTCCAGAGGGATACAAATTCTATCACAGAACAATTTGTGGTAATGGAAATCAAAGGCTTGGAGGAATCAGATGATATGGAAGTACTTTCTAGAGCAGTGAACAGTTTGTGTCTCTTCACAAAAAAACTATTGCAATTGATGTAATATATAGTATTTTATTAGTTTGATCAATAATAAAGTCATTTTCAATTATATCTTTCATTATTGTAAATTATTACCAACAACAAATCCTGCAATCCCGCAGCAAAGCGCGGGTACCATTGCTCGTTATAGTAAAGAAAGACATTCAGAAGCGATTATCAACCACGTGAATAATTGACTTCGAGGACGCCTCTGTGTTTCATTCAAGCTTTCAAGATGCCAACTGGACTCCTACTGTTGGATATGTGTAGGTACAACTTTTGTACCTGTCGTATTGGCATTCCCATACAAGCAGTCCCTTTACTGATCTCAGGAAAACAGGTAAATGCATTTGCATAAGCATAGGGACAGTTTATTGTGGAGTCCGACTTTGGAAAGTAGGTTTTTGAATTTATGAATTTACGTTTTTAATGGTCTTCTAATTGTTAAATTCATAGTATTGATGTCCTAGGATTTGTTAGGCCGTCCCTATTCCTAATTGCCTTTTTCCTTAAGATTTGTGGAGTTCCTTTAAGGGAAGTTGCTTTCCTAAGTAATGGGCATTAGGGTAACATCTTTACATAGGATGTTGTGGCCGTCAGTTTGACAGGGGATTAAGGATATACACGGTCAAAGGGAGATATTCCAGAGAGCAAGAATTTTTGAGAGTGTCTTGCTTGGTGGTTTTTGTACGTAAGTTTTCACAAAAAGAGTCATGCACTTGGTCCATGAATAAGTGTCATTGATTGTGCTCTCATATGCATATAACTCTCTTGAGATCAGTAGAGAGACGGTGAAGAAAGAAGAGCGAGATTTGAAGATTGTTCAAGTGAAGGAGTTCAAGAACGAAGACAAACTTTGTATTAGATTTTGTGTGAATCTTATAGCCGAGCCAGTGCTATTCAAAGTTTGTAAAAGAACATATCCTTTTCAATATGATGATCTTTATTTTGGGTTCTCAAGAGTAAGAGCCCCGCAGTGTTTTTAATCTCATATTTTGAGATTTTCACTGCGTAACCAAAAGTGTGGAGTTTGGTTCATTATTTCTGATATCTGCCCAGTAGGGATTGATCCATACACTGCAATCCCCATTATCCAGAAAAACGTTTTATCCTTGTATTTTCACTTGGCATCAGAGCGGGTTCTAAAGTTTTTTTAGTTGATCCGTGGTCAAGGATGGAACGTGAACGTGACAGAGCCTCTAGTTCTATAAATTGCCCGCCTTTGTTCGACGGTGAAGACTATTCACAATGGAAGATTATGATGAGAGCGTTTCTCTACTCTCAAGATGAAAACATGTGGAATGTTGTTGAACATGGATGGGAACACCCAACCAAGTCCGAGGAGTCAAAGAAAGTGGAAGGGTCATCTGCAAGAATTCTTAAACCTAGAAAGGAATGGACAGAAGAGGAAGTTCGTAACAGAAATTGTGATTTTAAGGCTAGAAATTCACTATTCACAGCCTTGTCCAAAAAGGAGCGAATGAGAATTAGCCATTGTGACACAGCCAAAGAAGCTTGGGATTTGCTTCAAGTCACGTATGAAGGAAACAAGAAGGTTAGAGGTCAGAAGCTTCAAAGACTTGTATTGGAATTTGAAAACATGACCATGGAGGAAGATGAATCGGTTGATGACTTTCATGCTCGACTTCTCAATGTTACTAGCCAATGCCGCAGCCTTGATGATCCATTTGAGGAGCACCGAATTGTCAAGAAGTTTCTCAGGGCTCTTCCCTCAAAATTCCAAGCCAAGCAGATTGCCATTGAGGAAGCTCAAGACCTTGACACTTACACTTTGGATGAACTGGTAGGAAATCTCAAAACTTTTGAGATGCGACTCAAGCCTGAAAAGAAGGTAAAAAGTGTTGCATTCTCTTCTATCAAAAAGAAAGAAGCTATTGATGATTCTGTTGATTTAGCCTTGCTAACTAAAGAATTTAAGAATTTTTTGAAAAATAAAAATTCTTCAGGGAATACTTCAAAAAATTTTTCGAGTTCAAGGAGGGATCAAATGTCTGAAAATCGTTTTGACAAAAATCCAAAGTTTACTAAATTCCCTCAAAAGAAAAACTTTCCTGAAAAACCAAAATGTTTTGAGTGTGGTGGAATTGGACATCTTGCTGCCGATTGTGGTAATAAGAGGTACAATTTGCGTGGTAACAAGGCATTAAAATCTACTTGGAGTGACAGTGATGATAGCACTCAATCCGATGGTGAAGAGGTAAATCTTGCTCTTACTTCCTCTTTTAATTCTGAATTGTCTGATGTTTCTGATTTAGAAGATGACACTTTTGATGAAGAAACAAATGAAAAATGCAAACAATTGTACAATGCCTCAAGAATTGTTCTTAAGAAAAATAATAAACTCAAAGAGGAAATTGAATTCTTAAGGAATGAGAAAGAAAAACTTGAGCAAAACTTTGAATTATCCTTGAAAGATTTGGAAGATGAACGAACTGACCTTGTTGATAAGATTAAAGTTTTGCAGGGAAAGTCCAAGTCTCAAGACTGGAACAAGGAGCATGAGGAGCTTATTAACAAAATAACGGTTTTGCAGGTGGAAATAAAGGCTCAATCCTCCTTAAATGTTTCTCTAACCCTTGAGAATGAAAAATTGCAGGAAGAATTATTGAGGGTCAAGGAGAGCTTTAACAAATTCTCTATAGGGTCTGAAAAAGTCTCTAAGATGATGGGAATTGGCAAAGCCTATGGTAATAAGGAAGGATTAGGATATAATGGTGAGTCGTGCAAACCTTTGATTTTTGTAAAAAGTGTGGAAGGTGAGAGCTCATCAAGCAATTCACAAAGCTCTAGTGACAAACCATCTGGCTCCAAGTTGGTTGAACGAACAGAACCTCATAGAGTCATTCATTCACATCAGAAAAATCTTTCGGTAAGTTCTGACAAGCACACCAATGTGCGTCAGCCTAGGTATGTTCCCAACCCCAAAAATTTCATTCCTACTTGTCATTATTGTGGAAAATTAGGACATATACGTCCTAGGTGCAACATGCTTCGTAGGTTCACTCAAAATCAGAGAAGAACATTGAGATTTAACTCACCTGCCTCGCTGCAAGCTGAGTTGAAAGAAGGTCTGAACCTGATAGCCAGGATTGCAAAGCTGGCTTCAATCCCCGTGGATCTGGAAACGAAAACAAAACAGACTTGGGTTAAGAAAGGACCCAAATGCTTCTCAACCAAGATTGATAATCTTGATGTATCTTCTGAATGTATTGATGCAACGTGTTTGCTTTCATCTTACAGGTCCAACAATGAGTTTGAACATGTGGAAGCCACTTGTCTTGTGGCTTTAACTGCACTTGCAGATAAGAAAAGTGATGTTTGGTACGTTGATAGCGGCTGCTCAAGACACATGACCGGTGAAAAGAGTTGGTTTGTATCCTTTTCCAGTGAGTTTACAAGTGGATCAGTCACTTTTGGAGATGGAAAAAAGGCAATGGTAATGGGTAAGGGAACCGTAAATACTCCAGGTATTCCTAATCTCCAAAATGTCTTGTTTGTTGAAGGACTTCATGCAAATCTCATAAGTGTTAGTCAATTAGCTGATGATTATGAGGATGTAAATTTCAATAAAACAAGATGTATTGTTACTGATAATAATGGAAAAAATATTATGGGTGGTTTGCGCTCTAAAGATAATTGTTATCATGTACGTGCTAATAAATCTGTTGAAGTACAGACATGTTTGAAAGCCAAGACATCAGATGATGTTCTTGAACTCTGGCATAGGCGTCTGGGGCATGTAAATTTTCAAGACTTGCTGAAACTTTCACACAAGGAAAGTGTAAGAGGTATGCCTTCTCTGAGTGGTAAGCCAGACAAGATGTGTGATGGTTGCAAGGCAGGTAAGCAAACTCGTGCATCACATGGAGCAATCAATTCATCCACTACAACTCATCCATTGGAACTTATGCATATGGATCTTGTTGGACCTTCACAAACCGAAAGCATGGGTGGTAAGAAATATATTTTGGTTGTAGTTGATGACTTCTCACGTTTTACTTGGGTAAACTTCCTTAGAGAGAAGAGTGATACATTTGAAAGCTTTAAGGGATTGTGCAAAAGAATAACAAATGAAAAACATTCTACAAACTTGTGCATTGTTAGAGTTAGGACTGACAATGGAACTGAATTTAAGAATGCTTTGTTTACTAATTTTTTCCTTGAGCACGGAATTGCACATGAGTTTTCAGCTCCAATTACCCCACAACAGAATGGTGTAGTTGAAAGAAAGAACAGGGTATTGCTAGATATGGGAAGAGTGATGCTGCATTCAGCTGGACTTACTCCAAACCTTTGGGCCGAAGCGATTAGCACTGCTTGCTATACTGCAAACCGTGCATTCTTGAGACCAGGTACTAACAAAACTCCATATGAGCTATGGAAAGGTAAGAAACCCAATGTAAGTCATCTTCGTGTTTTTGGCTCTCCTTGCTATATTTATAGAGATAGAGAATATCTTGGAAAATTTGATGCTAGGAGCGATAAAGGCATATTTCTTGGTTATTCTTTAGATAGTAGAGCTTACAGGGTGTACAACAAGCGAATCATGTCTGTAATGGAATCATATAATGTATCTATTGATGATTGTGCTGTGAGTACTGTTCAGGTTAATCTAGATGAGGATCAACCCTCAGGAAGCCGAGTAAATGTGGAACTAAACGAAGAAACGGATTATCCCTCAAATGATCCTATTTTTGATCCTCCACCTGTTCAGAGAACAGGGTTCAAACAAGTTCAGAAAGATCACTCCACTCAGGATGTTATTGGGGACTTACACGAGAGAATTCAAACGCGCAGACAAGCTGCATCACAGGTTAGTATTGATTCTGCTCTTGTGTGTTTTCTGACTGAAAATGAAGTGAACATAAACATAATTTCCAATTGTGGTTTTGTCTCACTCATTGAACCCAAGAATGTTAAAGAGGCCTTGAATGATGATGATTGGATAAACGCCATGCATGATGAATTGAATCAGTTTACAAGAAATGATGTGTGGTATCTTGTTCCTAGGCCTAGTGAATTAAATGTTATTGGTACAAAATGGATCTTTTGAAATAAAAGTGATGAGCATGGTAATGTTACTAGAAATAAAGCTAGACTTGTTGCTCAAGGGTACACACAGGTTGAAGGACTTGATTTTGATGAAACCTTTGCCCCAGTTGCAAGGCTAGAATCTGTTAGACTTCTTCTTGCTATTGCTTGTCATCTTAAATTTAAGTTGTACCAAATGGACGTAAAAAGTGCCTTTTTAAATGGTGTTTTGCAAGAGGAAGTTTATGTTGAACAACCTCAGGGATTCATAGACCCCTGTAAACCTGATCATGTGTATAAACTTAAAAAGGCTTTGTATGGTTTGAAACAGGCTCCAAGAGCTTGGTATGAGCGGTTATCTACCTACCTAGTGAGTAAAGGATACCATAGAGGTTCAGTAGATAAAACCTTGTTTGTGAAAAGGGATAAAAACCATGTCATGATTGCTCAGGTTTATGTTGATGATATCATATTTGGCTCTACCTCTGATACTTATGTTAAAGAATTTACTAACATCATGGAAAGTGAATTTGAGATGAGCATGTGTGGGGAGCTAAATTACTTTCTGGGTCTACAAGTTCGTCAACTGAAAGCAGGTATGTTTCTGTCACAAACTAAATATGCTGAGAATCTTGTGAAAAAGTTTGGACTTGAATCTGCAAAAATTGTCACCAATCCAATGAGTACAAGTACCAAACTTAGTGAGGATCTCACAGGTAAGTCTGTTGATCAAACTCTCTATAGGAGTATGATTGGTAGTCTTCTTTATCTCACTGCTAGTAGGCCTGACATATCCTATTGTGTTGGAGTTTGTGCTCGTTTTCAGGCAAATCCGAAGGAATCTCATTTGGAGGCAGTGAAAAGGATTATACGTTATGTCTCAGGTACAGTGAATTGTGGCATCTACTTTACCTTTGATACTAACGTTGAAATTGCAGGTTATTCAGATGCAGATTGGGGAGGAAATTTGAAAGATCGAAAAAGTACCTCTGGTGGATGTTTCTTTGTGGGCAACAACATGGTGGCCTGGCATAGCAAGAAGCAAAATTGCATATCACTTTCCACTGCTGAAGCAGAGTATGTGGCTGCAGGTAGCTGTTGTACTCAGATGTTATGGATGAAGCAAATGCTTCGTGACTACGGAATTTCCCAAGGTAAGTTGACCATTTTTTGTGATAACTCAAGTGCTATTAATATTTCCAAGAATCCAGTGCAGCACTCTCGCACTAAGCATATAGACATGAGATATCACTTTATCCGAGACTTAGTTGAGAAAGAAATACTTGAACTTGCATTTGTTCCCACTGAGTATCAATTAGCAGACTTATTCACAAAACCATTGGATAATGCACGGTTTGAATCTCTTAGAAGTGCCATTGGTGTTCTAAGTTCTGAAACCCTTACTTAATTTCCATATTTCAGCATGCATTCATTTTGTATGTCTTCATGGTAGCATAGGTGCATTCTCTTTTAGTTTCTGCTTTGTTAAAGTTCTGTCCCTGGACCTTCAGGATTGATATCATGGCTTGTATCCCCACGTGTCTGACAGCTGATTTGAACTTAGATTGACAAGGGCCATGTTTCTTTCTTAACTCTATGTGCAATAGGGTGCGTAGCACGTGTTGAACTTGTCCTTACATCACTCTGTACTTGTGAGTCTGAACAACATATTCTCTACACTCTTGAACTCTCTCATGCACACATACTCTAAGTGGTGGTACGTCTTACTTGATGGTTGGCTTGTTCACATTGCTCATGTACGAAAATTCTCATGTTGATGGCTCCTTGATAATTACAAAAAAAAAAAAAAAAAAAAAAAGGTTTGGAGCATGGCCAGGCTATTCCCAAAGTAAACAGGCCTCGGTCGTGACGAACGATATGAGGTTTGGGAAGAAACGGGAATGGTTTGGTCCCCCGGTGGATTGTGCGACTATTGACTCGAGTAGATGTGCTCTGTGGGGTGTCCTTGTTACATCTAGTACCCTAAAGTCATCTGACTTGGGAGCTGCTGGCATAATACTCGTTACATGAGTCTTAGTCTCATTAAACAAAAAAAATATATAGTTATGTTGTGTGAAAGGCAAAAAGAAAAATTCAAAATCTTGCCCACACGGTGTTATAAGGGGGACTAGAGTTTATGTGCTTAAAGGTGTTTCGTATGTGAGCTTTGTTTTCCAGGTTTCCCCAACTACTTCACACCCCATCTTGAGCTATGTTCACTCTACACCCCAAGATGTCTAGAATACTCGATCACCCTCTATTTTACCTTGTGACGGTGGGAATACCTTCACTCGTGTCAACTCATCTTGTTGCACTCTTATTTCTGATTGAGAGGTGTTGCTCTTGTTTGAAAAGCTATGCAAATTCAGTCTGTTATTGCCCGTGGATACAGTCCAACATCATTGTGTGGTTGCATCGCATGTTTGCATTCCTCATATCATATTCACTTAAGAAGGGGTTTCAGGACTTGGTCACTTTGCCGCCTTCTCTTTGCTTCTCCTTGCATTCTTGTCCTTACTCATTATACTTGTGTGTTTCTGGTCTCTGGGTCTCTTTGTCCTACCTCACCATTCACTTAAAAAAAAAACAAAAATAACAAAAAAAAAAAAAAAAAAACAAAAACAAAAACAAAAACAAAAAAAAAATGTTATTTTTTCTTTTTCTTTTTCACGGTTTGTTTCAAGTGTGCTAGCCAGGTTCTTTTTCTCCACAACACTTTCTCCCTTCGCTCTCGAGGCCGCCATCTCTCTCCTTCCTCTCCACATGGCTCGCGTCAAGCACACAGTTCTCCGCCCCAAGGCTCCGGCCCCCGGCCCCTCTCGGCGTTCCAATCGCCTCCACCGCCCGAAGGACTCTGGGCCACCTACCTCCGCTGACCACCCACAGGAATTGGCCGATTCCCCTTCTCGGTCGACTGCCCAGGCACCGTCGTCCCCTTCTGGGTCCGAGCGTTCCTCTGCCGCCGCAAATCTTTCCGATTCCGCTGCCTCTGAGCCGGTCCCGGTCTCTCCGTCGCCTGCGCCTCCGTTGCATGGTCGCTCGGTCAGCCCTTCCTCGCCTGCTCCGCCTTCCAAGCGTCCTCGTCTTTCCGGCCGCTCTGCTCCTTCCACCTCCCAGTAGACCAAGCCTCCTAAACCACGTAAGGATTCTCGCTTTGTGACTCGCACTCAACGAGTTGATTATGAAACCTATACATGTTTTCGACCGGTGGTTTATGAAAAGAGGTTCAATATCGATGACTTGGGTAGTTTATTTGCCGAAACTGTGCGTACTTTTCATTGGGAACATGTGTTGGATCTGTTGCCTACTCCTAACCTTACTGTGGTTAGAGAGTTCTATGCCTGTTGTTCTCCAAATATGCCAATGCAGGTTGATTTACTTAATGCTGCTACTCTGATTGGATGCAATGTGGATATTCACGGTGTCTCAGTCCCTTTCACCCCTACTACCATCCGTGACACCTTGGGTCTCCGTGCCCCTGTTTCCGAGATGCCTCCGATTGATCAGGAGCTTGCCGCTTTGTCCATTGATACTGTTGTGGCTGCACTGTATGAGGATCGTCCCGATGCCACTCCCGTGGAGCTTTCAGCTGGTGCCCTTAGTGAGTTCTGTCGCTTGTTGGGGCATTTGGTTCGTGCTCTGCTCTATCCTTCTTCTCAAAGCAGCAAGATTACCCTGGAGGAAGCTCGTCTCATCTATGTTCTCAATGCCAAGGGTCCCTATCTACCTCCTGAGCACTACATGTATACAGCTATCCGGAAAGCTGCTGTTGAGGGTCGTCGTCACAAAAAGGCCGCCTTAGTTTTTCCCTCTGTGATCACTGCTGTTTGCCACGCCAAGGGTGTTGTTTTTGCAGACTCCGATGAAATGGCTCCTCCCTTGAAGGTTTTCTCTCGGAGTTCTCTTCTTCGCAGCACCAGCCAAAGCAAGACCAAGGGTATTTCTGTTGACACCACCTCTCTTTCCCGCACCTTGCTTGATCATTTCACGGTGGTGAATCGCAAGTTGGACCTGCTTCTTCAGCGAGTCGATCACCTTGAGGGGGAGCTTCACTCTCTTCGCGCCACTATTGCACCTTCATCGTGAGCTTTGGCATACCTATCCAAAAAGGGGGAGAAGAAGTCTTCTTCTGACCTGATTTTGACACCTTATTTTGACTTAGATGGTTTAGCCTTATTTTGCTTTAGATGGTTTAGGCTAATGTGGTTGTGTGCTCTCTGTCATGCTTTAAGCTAGTAGTTGACTTTGAACTTATGTTTCAATGGATTTCTTAAATTGCCAGTTTATGTTTATTACTATCATGATTGGTTCACAAGGTGTGTGTGGTTAAGTGTTTCAGGTTTGATGACTTCTTGGTGTGATTTTTCTCAAGTACTTGTTGAGGGGGAGTTTCATGTGATAGAATAGTTTTGTATAGGAATGCCAAAGGGGGAGATTGTAGGTACAACTTTTGTACCTGTCGTATTGGCATTCCCATACAAGCAGTCCCTTTACTGATCTCAGGAAAACAGGTAAATGCATTTGCATAAGCATAGGGACAGTTTATTGTGGAGTCCGACTTTGGAAAGTAGGTTTTTGAATTTATGAATTTACGTTTTTAATGGTCTTCTAATTGTTAAATTCATAGTATTGATGTCCTAGGATTTGTTAGGCCGTCCCTATTCCTAATTGCCTTTTTCCTTAAGATTTGTGGAGTTCCTTTAAGGGAAGTTGCTTTCCTAATTAATGGGCATTAGGGTAACATCTTTACATAGGATGTTGTGGCCGTCAGTTTGACAGGGGATTAAGGATATACACGGTCAAAGGGAGATATTCCAGAGAGCAAGAATTTTTGAGAGTGTCTTGCTTGGTGGTTTTGTACGTAAGTTTTCACAAAAAGAGTCATGCACTTGGTCCATGAATAAGTGTCATTGATTGTGCTCTCATATGCATATAACTCTCTTGAGATCAGTAGAGAGACGGTGAAGAAAGAAGAGCGAGATTTGAAGATTGTTCAAGTGAAGGAGTTCAAGAACGAAGACAAACTTTGTATTAGATTTTGTGTGAATCTTATAGCCGAGCCAGTGCTATTCAAAGTTTGTAAAAGAACATATCCTTTTCAATATGATGATCTTTATTTTGGGTTCTCAAGAGTAAGAGCCCCGCAGTGTTTTTAATCTCATATTTTGAGATTTTCACTGCGTAACCAAAAGTGTGGAGTTTGGTTCATTATTTCTGATATCTGCCCAGTAGGGATTGATCCATACACTGCAATCCCCATTATCCAGAAAAACGTTTTATCCTTGTATTTTCAATATGATTATTGAGACGGATCTGGATCATTTTCTTAGCTCCCTCTGGTCTTTGTTTATTAACGACACTAGGTTATTGGAGTATATATACTTATTGAGACGGGATCCGGATCCGGATCATTTTCTTAGCTTCCTCTAGTCTTTGTTTATTAATGACACTAGGTTGTTGGAGTACATATAATTATTGAGACGGATCCGAATCCGGATCATTTTCTTAGCGGACAGTACTAGGCTCACATTCATTTTGAGTGTGTCTCAACCACTCACTCCTCAACTTGCCAGGTGTATGGGGACAGTACTAGGCTCACATTCATTTTGAGTGTGTCTCAACCACTCGCTCCTCAACTTGCCAGGTGTATGGGGACAGTACTAGGCTCACATTCACATTCATTTTGAGTGTGTCTCAACCACTCACTCCTCAACTTGCCAGGTGTATGGGGACAGTACTAGGCTCACATTCATTTGGAGTGTGTCTCAACCACTCGCTCCTCAACTTGCCAGGTGTATGGGGACAGTACTAGGCTCACATTCATTTTGAGTGTGTCTCAACCACTCGCTCCTCAACTTGCCAGGTGTATGGGGACAGTACTAGGCTCACATTCATTTTGAGTGTGTCTCAACCACTCGCTCCTCAACTTGCCAGGTGTATGGAGAGAAGTTCTTAGAAAATATGATCTTTTAATTTCCATTCTTTACCCCTATTTAAGTTAGAAAATAAAAATTAAAAATTCTTCATCTTCCGTCAATTTATCCATGGAGTTCCGATACATCCTTACTTAAGAAGAGACTAACCCCCTCCAACACGTACCATATACCAAAACCACTAGTATACGTGCATGGGCATCTTCTCATTACATTGACAACAAGAAAACATCGAAATTAAAGCAACTAGTCCCTGGAGATGACATCGTAAATTCATAATAATGACACAACCATGAAACCAAGACAACCAAATTGAGCTAAAACTCGGCTCATTTATCTTACAAACACAAGTCGAATAAGCTAAAAATGAGTCGAATACGAATCAAACTTGAGCTGTATAGAGCCTATTTACTGCCCTAGAAGTATGTCACACATGTTCAGTTACGCAACACAAACTTCTCACTTTACACGCGCACACACACGCATTCTCTTCTAAGGTTAATAAAGTAAGGTTAATGTCAATTTGATAATCACAAAATGGATTTTAACAATTGGAACATTTGATTCTTCTTTGATTAGTAAAGTATACAAAATTTTAGCCATGTCAGTAATTGTCTCGTCATCCAATATGATAGATAAATATAAAGTACCAGATAAAACTGAAATGGTAAAAGTGGTTAATTAAGTAGTTAAATGATTTTTAAATTGACTGAAATTTTGCAAGATTCACATATTAAAAGTGACCTAAAAGAGTGGTCTTGATTAGCTACATTAACAGACGTTAATCTTAATTTCTCGACTGAACAAAGTCACACCAAAATCAACATCTAGATGTATACTATGAAAACTTATGGCCCGTTTCGGTTTTGAAATTTGGAATACCACCAGTATCATCGTTGCGGTTAGCAGTTGAGGCCAAAAAAAACAAAAAGCAAAATTGTCTCCCTAGCAATCATTTGCACCTTTTTTTTTTTTTTTTTTTTTTTTGGCGCTTGAATATAAGTTGATGGTATCTGGATATTCCCATTTGTGATTCCATTCTCTAATTTTCTAGACATATATTAACCTACTCTAATCATGGCCCTGATCGCTTGTGATAGCAACCAGGAACCGATCAAAGGAGAACAGAGAGCTGAGAACTGGAAGCTGCCCTACATGATTTTGATGGCGTCTAACGGAGTTCTGGTGATTTGTGAGAGCCACAGGAATTAATGTGAGTCGATATTTGCATCTTTTAGCATTTCCTAGTTTAACTGAATTTGTGAGAGCGTCTCTACTGCATAAATCTTAAGCTGATAAAGCTTGTTGTGATTTCTGATTGCCAATTTGGTTTCATAATTATATTTGTATGGCCTACTGGAATCTTACAGTAGGTAGATGAAATACAAAATCTCTGCTGTGCGTGTATGTGTATATAGACCAAGGACATTCTCACACTACATATTAGGAATCA
The DNA here is from genome assembly GCF_958449725.1 of Rosa rugosa. Lineage (NCBI taxonomy): Eukaryota > Viridiplantae > Streptophyta > Magnoliopsida > Rosales > Rosaceae > Rosa > Rosa rugosa. The sequence continues at coordinate 22,479,801 of NC_084826.1, forward strand.
GCTAGAATATCTGTACATATAACATGCATGAACTGTAATACCAACCAAAAAATGATCATCTGGTATTTCTTAATGGTACGATTATAATAACTTCCTTTGGAGTATGCTTAGAATTTGGCAACTTTGAACTAAGTACTTGCTTGAAAAGAAACGTATGGCTAAGAATGCAATTGGTCTATTTAGTTCAATTTAACACAATTTCTCCAGTGACTCATAAAATTTTGATTGCAATTTGCATTAGATTGATATAGGGTGTCCTCAGTGGAGGTCACATAAAGATGTAAAGGTATTGGAAATTGGTATCTCCAGAATTGAAGTTGTCTACAATGTAGTCAATGTACTGAGATCTTGCAGGATATCATACTGTTTTGTATTATATCAATGAAAGACTGCTGTATATTGAAGAAAAAAAAGAAAAAAAAAATTAGATTGCAAAACACACTCATGAAAGTGATGATGGAGAAACATTTAGCAACAAATTCCTCATTAGGTTAAGCTTGTAAAACATTATAGCTCTTCCTCCCTCAAAGATGTATCACTGTCCTTACTAGACTCCCCAGTACACACCTTTTTGATATAGCATAATCAATTGCTCATTCTTTACGTTTATTCGAAAGATGGAAAAGGATTGAGCCTGGCAACTGGAACACAAACCAAGGGATGAGCCCTTGGAAGCGTTAATCCAGGGCCCTCTTCCATGTCAACTGTACCATTAGGTACCTTCCATTCAAAGCACTGAATCATAGCTGCGAGCATTGTCTGCACAACCTGCAGTGCAAGTGAGGTCCCAGGACAACCTCTTCTTCCACTACCAAATGGCAACAAATGAAAATGTTGTCCTCTCACATCTAGTTGGCTCTTCCCATCACCTTCATTGCGTGTAAACCTCTCTGGCTCAAACTCCAGAGGCTTCTCCCAGTGATTGGGGTCTCTGTTGACAGCCCACACATTGACAAATAATCTGGTTTTTGCTGGAATCTCATAGCCCCCAATTGAGCAGGTTTCAGTTGACTCTCTCACAATTAATGGGCCTGTTGGATGAAGTCTTAGTGTCTCTTTCACTATAGCTTGCAGGTAAGGAAGGTTTGCAATGTCTGATTCTTTTACTAATCTGTTGTTCCCGACTATGGTATCGATTTCTTGTCTTGCTTTGTTCATCACATCTGGGTGGTTGATTAGCTCTGCTAGTGCCCATTCTGTTGTAATTGCAGATGTGTCGGTACCAGCAGCAAATATGTCCTGTGATGAATATCCAGGGAAATTGATAAACATGACTCGCTTGATTTGTGCTCATAACATTTAGTAATCATTTCCAAGTAGTAAATATTTCATTTATGCCTGGTATATAAGATGTAACCTTTGTTTCACGCTATGCATATAAGATCTGCTACATATGGCAATGAGATACCACATGCATATTATGAGAGATGCCTTATATATAACTGGCACATTGACGCTATCAAAATATCCAGATCTTTTTTTGGATATTATCAGTAAATTAGTCATCCACAGAATATTAGTGTTTGCAGGCCAAAAGTATTTACTGTTTCATCTTTTTAACATACATTTCTGCAGTGACCTCAAAGTTTTAGTTTCTAGTTGTCATTCAACAAATTCTAGATAATGAATGAATTAACAGCTTTACTTGTAATGTGCATAGAGGCATTAGTTCTCATATCAGTGAATTAGCAACAAACATTGCGCACTGAGAGTATTGTGGTAAGAAGAATAATGTACCAGGATGAAGGCCTTTATGTTTTCTCTGGTCAGTCTTATCTCTGAGGTCTCATCTTCAGATATATCAAGTAAAATGTCAAGCAAATCTTTAACATCATCATCACTTTCACCCACTTCCTTCTTCTTCTTTCGTGCCTCTTGGTGCTCCTTTATGATCCTCTGCATCATAGTGTCGAACTGGTCACGTACTTCCTTAAGCCTTTTCCCAAATCCCTGCAAATCCAAGTTCTTACAAAACCAAATGAAGTCCGACAAATTGAACTTCCCTGTAAGCTCAGCAACAGCTTTGACCAACTTCCTGACCTCATCAGCCTCTTTTTCGTCCGCAGAACAACTCTGCCCCATAAGCATTCTCGATATGATATTGTTGGTTACATTCATAAGCTCAGCTCCAAGATCAACTGCCTCATTTGACTTGGCCTTGTTTAGCATCAAATCTATGAAGCTCGCCAGCTCTTCACGCCTCACTGGAAGGAGCTGATCAAGTGTTCTTCCACCGAGAAGTTCAGACATGCAGAGTTTCTTCATGAATTTCCAGTAGGGTCCATAAGGTGCAAACGAAAAATCGGCTGACCCATATGTGAGATAGTCAACAGCAGCCATGTGTGGTCTGTTGGAGAAGGAAGCTTCATGAGTCTTGAGGAACTCTTTCGCCATTTCTGGGGAGGAAACAACTACACAAGGCACAGAACCAAGAAAGATGTGAACTAAAGGTCCAAGGCGGTTTGATAGCTTGTGAAGAGCTTGGTGAGGTATTGGGGCAAGGAGGTGAAGGTGTCCAATGATTGGTAAGGCCATTGGACTTGGTGGAAGGCGAGAATTGGTCCGAAATTTGGCCAATATGGTTCGGACAAGGATTGTGGAGACTAGCCAAACAAGGAACAGTATGATGTAGCCTTGGAAATCTGTTTCCATTTTTGAATGTTTGTAATAATCAAAGAAAAATATGTGGTTTTTGGGTGCAATATAAGAATATCAAACACTTTATTTTTGCAGAAATTCAATTCCTCAGGAATTGAACTGTGCATAATCTGAGAGTTCATCCATTCTGTTGAGACATTTTATAAAAGGTGAGCATCAGGGAGGATGTCCATTTGATTAAGACAGCCTTTTTGGTTTGCATTTTAAATTGTTGGTTGCTTGGTATAGCTTAATCAGCTGTTTTGGAAATTAAGCTTGATGTAATGTTTTGAGGGTGAAGAGCAGAGACTGGGTCAGCAGCTGTCTGTCATGGGAGTTTAAATAGCAATGCAAATAAATGTTATGATATCTTTTTTCTCAACGTTATCCGTTGTCCTAACTTCTTTGTTTCAATTATTAAAAGGCTAAGAGCCGGCTATTCAAATTTAAGTTTCTGTTTCATATTCCTTGTCCTAGCTTCCTTGCATCATTCCCCAGATTGTAGAAGCAAGCATTTGGCCATCTTTGCTTTTGTTGCCGATCAGGTCAAAGACCATTTGTTTGTTGGTTGATCCGAAGCCAACATCATTTATAGGCTACAGAATTTTCTGACATTGCTCTCACCAAATAGTACTGTAAATTTTCATTCGAAAAAGCAATTTTTCTACCATACTAATTATGTAAATTTTCTTTCGAAAAGGCAACCAACATCATGTATTTATACTCACTTTAAGAAATCAACCTTAGATTGTGTTGTGATTGTATTGCGTGTTGAATTGCAAAATAGATGACATTTTAATTCAAAAAAAAAAAAAATCAACTTTTACCAAATAAGGTGAGAGTCTATTCAAACCTCCCATAATTTTTGTAAAAATTTGACCCAAAATTTAATAACTCTTTTACCCTTCTAAACAAAACTAAAGAAAGAGAAAGCATAATCATCTCCTCGTCCCCTTCTTCTTTCTATATGGTCATCCAAATAGAACTTAGAAATCTGAATGACAGACACGGAAACACTACTATAAGGTACCTTTGAGGTTAATTCTTGATTAGATCGGCCTTCAATTGCAGAGCTTAGACTTAAATGGAGCCTCGTTCAGCCACCGGTACTCGACGAGAATGAAAACGAGAAGCCTCGCGTCGCCGCCTCTGCTGCCTCAACAACTGGAGCCCCTCGGACCCTCCCAACAAGAGGACCACCAATCTGAAACCAAACAACCCTAGGTCAGCCACCCAATCTAGATCACAGCCTTCACATGCTTTGATTACAGCAGCAACAGGGAGGCTCTGACGAACTGGCCCGCCATCACCACCAAGGAATAGATACGAAAAAGGTGAAACACCACCATTTCAGGTCACAGGTACATAACCGCCACTAGTTTGGACTACCCGCCATCGAGAAACCCCTCTCGCAAGAGTCAGAGAGAAAACCATCTTATACAAGATGTTTATAACTTATAGTCATAGAATAAGCTATAATATGTTTATATCTATTGTCTTACTGGTCTGTTATCCGGTTTACATTAAAAGTGTGAATATTGATGTTATTTAGATAATTAATATACATACAACGACATTGAAGAATGTAAAAATTATCATTAGAATTAATTAAGGATCAAATCAACAATGTGGACACGGTTGAAATTAACCGAAACCGAACTGAACCGAATTGAATTAATATACCAATTAACTGACTTTGTGGTCCGGTTTCGTTTAGTACAAAAAACCAAACCATTAAAGTCCACCCTTAAGTCATAGTAGACATTTGTTGCCTTGCACTCGAAGAATAACACTGCATTAAAAATTAATAGCTTAATAGCCAGTTTATTTCTCTCTTTGTTTTTGCCAATGGAAAGGAATTTATTTATTGAAGTACCAACACAATACAAACAAAGACCCAAAATTGGTCAACAAGTAAACACAAGACAAAACAAGCCCAAAAAGCAAAAAAGCTCAACTCGTAGCAAACCCTCCAGTTGAGGGAAGAGGGAGAGTCTGTGTCATCGCCGCCACAAGCCAATCGGGCAGGTGACCCAGGATCGTCACCAAATCTGCAAAGAGGTATTTCACCGAACATGTCGAAATCATCCTAGTGTAAAAAGTCCATAACAGAATCGCGCCAAAGAGACGCAAAAACTCCACCAGCCAAATCCCAGAACTTACCTCCTAAGAGGGTTTTGTCTGAAACTGTTGAATTATAAATAACATAACAAGCCTGAATTTCGTCGTCCAAAAGATGAAGTTAGTTTTCATCTAGGTCATTCCATTGACTTCCAGAAGCTAATATTGCTACCAGATAAAAGGGATAATAGGTGATGTGAGGGAAAGTGGGTTTTGTCGATGGAAAGAAGAACGGACGGAAAAGTACCACGACTGTGTAGAGAAAAGCTATTCCGATGGCCAACACCAAAGACGCAAGCCAAGGAAGATTGCTTAGTACCACATAAACGCCAGCCATAAATGCTAAAGACAGCATGGCTAGTGCAGTCCCTAACACTGGCATTACCAAACGAAGAGCTGTGAATACCATAATCAGATCACCAGATTGTGCCCAAATGAGAGTAACTGCCACAAAGAGGGAGCTATACATAGCTATGGTGTTGGAGATCACAAAGACTTGGAACATAGATCTCGTTAGCAAAGTTGCTTTGCCTTCATGAGGGCCGGAGATGTTATAACCACCTGGCATTGTGATACCAGCTGCAAATGTCACTGTAGCAACAAGAGTGGTCATCACCAGTAGAGTGTTGACCCTGTCTTCATAACTTTTCTTGTCATCTAACTGTAAATCTTCTCTATCCGGTCTAAAAGCTTTAATGATTTCAGCAGCAGCATCTTTATTTTCCGATGCAACTTGTCCATCTGTGTTTCTTACAACATCTTCTGCAGGACTCTGTGTGGTACGTAGGAGAACATGCAAATGTTTAGCTCTCTTTGCACCGGCAGATTTTAGTGCAACCCAAGTTAGCCTCTGTGGTAGAATAGAAGGGAAAAAAAAAAAAAAAAAAAGATATATAAGATGCAAGATAAGTGTTGCTGGCATCAAATTAATCAGGGAACTCAATTATGCATCATAAGTCATAAATGGATCTCCGAAGAAAAACTTACCCCACGAAATGAACCAATTACTTCCTTAGTGCCCTCTGCAATATCAAGAGCTGTCATGTCTTTCCTGTTGGAAAGGTTTAAGTTGGTCCTTCTATCCCATGTCAAATGTTTCACAACTCTTGCATGTTTGTGAATTGTCGCCAGATGTAAAGGAGTATTTCCATGGTTATCTTTGTGATTAATCAACATCTGAAATTCATCCCTTTTCTGAAGAAAATATCTAACAAGATTATGTTTTCCAAATTTTGCTGCAACATGAAGCAAATTTTGTCCATCTGAATTCATGGGTTCCTCCTTTAAAGCAGGAAAATGTTGAAGGAGCGCTCTAACAATGTCAACATGGCCTTTTCTTGATGCAGAACAGATAGGAAGTGTTCCACTATTATCAGGTTGATTACAATAATGAGACTCTGAAGAACATTTGCGTAAGAAAAAGCAAACTCCTTCTAAATAACCTATTGATGCTGCATAATGAAATGGACTTCTCCCTTCCTCATCTCTTAGGTTGATGGTAAATCCCATCCTTGATATTGCCCGCATCATTTCTAGCATCGGTGAAATCAAGTGTGACTAAGAAATTAAGAATACAATGTTTAAAGGTAAAAATGATTTTTTGTTCCTATCACCCCAGCTAGCTAGAACATAAATGTAATAACAAATAGAACTTGGTTTCCTATATGGTTATACAACTCGTTTATGAAAAACATCTTGGAGTAGCCTAAAAATGCGATACTTACGAGGGATACCTATAATTTGAAGACAACTATATCATATATATCATTTTCAGAACATCAGAGAGAGACTTTAAAAGCTTGAAATGAAATATTCTATGAGTTCTTGAAATACCTTTATTGCGCTGACTAATTGCAACATGCAATGGTGACTTGCCTATGCTACTTGTGCTATTCTGATCTGCAACTCTGTTGATCAGCAGCATCAGCTTAACAATTGAAAGAAACCTGGCCTCAGTTGCAAGATACAGAGGTGATTTTTGCTCGTTATTAGCGGTAAATGAAAGGTAAGGATCGGTGTTGACCAACTGGCATGCCACACCTTCGTGATCATTCATCAATGCCTCATGTAAGGCGGTGTTTCCTTCATCATTTTTCATCTCCAACAACCACATATTATTTTCAATATCTACTGTTTCGCCATCACTTGTAACTGAACTTTGAGTTGTTTCCGCTATTAAACCGAGAAGAATTCCTACCATACCCCGTCTCCCACCTTTTGCCGCAATATGAAGTGCAGTGTCACCTTGGAAATTTTTCTCAAACAAAAGCGGACGGTGAAGGTTGACTATCTCAGTTGCCAGATTTTCATGGCCATAGCTCACTGCTATGTGAAGAAATGTGTTCTTGAGGGGACTCAGTTGAGAGATGAGCTAGATGTGAGAATTTTCATCATTTGTTGCACGCATAGTTTCCAAAAATTGATCTTCCCTGCCCAAACTTGCGGCGCTGTACAACTTTTGGTATGGATCAGTTACTTGCTCATACTCGTGCAAGTCTCGCCGGAGTCGAGTCTGTGATGGTGCCGTCACCAGCAAAGCAAATCTATCCAGCAACCATACTATTACATATTCAGGATCAGCACGGAACACCAAGGTATCATATAATTTTTTGATCGCGAACAACGCAAGTCGTAGAAATATTTCTGCCACTTGTGCTTCGTTTATGATCATTATGAATGTCTTCCCAATAAACTATAAGGTACCTGATCGAAATTATAACGAAAGGAAATAAATAGATAGCTATAGAGAGGCGTCTGATCTCTGCACAGCGAGTGGAAAATTGAAGTTGCATATATGTGCAGGAGTAGTAATTTGTTGTGTTTAGAGATCCAGAGAGAGAGAGCGCCCCTTACTAATAAAAAAAAACAGAGAGCGCCCCTTACCAAGTCAACGTTCTATTTTTTTCCGACAAAGTCAACGTTCGATTAAATAGTGAAATACAGATAAAAGGAAACGTTACCGACCCACTTGATCAATCTATATAAACCTTTTAATGATTAGAGTTGAATTAATTAATGACCCACGTGAAAATTACAGTAATGAAAGACATTCAAAAGCGATCAACCATTGACTTCGAGGACGACTCTCTGTTTCACTTAAGCTTTCAAGATGCCAAATTGCCAACTGGACTCCAACTAGCCCAACGGTTGTTGGAGTATATATCATTAATTAATTATTGAGACGGATCCGGATCATTTTCTTAGCTCCCACTGGTCTTTGTTTGTTTTTGACTTTGAATAATAACAGTTTTTTTTTTTTGTTTTGGTTTTTTTTTTAATGCTACAAACCGAACTAAAGAACAAAATCTCTACAGACTCCTCATTCCATTCCAGCTGAGCTAAATAGAACGCTGGAGACATAAAAGAAGATAGAAAAAACTAGACCGAAATATTCTGGGAATTTTTATATCTAATAGTTAATAACACTACACATCAGCACTTCCCATATAAGTAATCAAATATAAATATTCTGGGAATTTTTATATGTAATAGTTAATAACACTACACATGAGCACTTCCCATATAAGTAATCAAATATTGTTTTTTTAAGAAGTCTAGATGTTGGGATTCACCAAGGGTGGTCTGACATAGATGTTGAAAGTGACTCTGTCATTCTGATTGCTGCTCTTAATAGCAAAGAGAAAAATTTCTCTGAGGTAAGTCGAGTTTTAAATGATCATAAGAATTATCTTAGTGCTTTTCAGTCTGTTAGAATTTGACACATTTACCGTGAAGCAAATGGTGTAGCTGATAGGGTAGCTCACCTTGCTAGTTGGGGTGCACTTGATGATGTTTGGTTAGATGGGACGCCTGTTATTATTCAAGATGTTCTCTATGAGGATTATTGTAGTTGTTTCTCTATAGCACGGGGTTCAAGTTTTATGCCCCCCCCCCCTCCCGGTTGCAAAATTCTAATATTAATATAATAAATGGAACCGAGCGTGGGGCTGAGCCTCCCAACTAGGCTGGGTTCCAAACCCCTTTTCAAAAAAAAAAAAAAAAAAAGTCTAACGTTTGTTTTCTGTTCTTTTCCATGGATTCGGTTGTCATGCATTTCTGCACAGTATGCAGATCAATTGTAGACATTCATTACAATCTTCTCTTGATCCTGCCGTTCAAAATTTATCTCATCCTTAACTTGTCAATCACGTTGGTGACCAAACAGCCCATCTGCCTGCATGGTATGCAGATCTGCAAGGCGGAATTTTCCCTTTTCCATTATCAACTCCTCATCCTTCCCCATTGGTTTGTTCTTCCTCTTTCTTCCTTCTCAATCTTTGTCTACTTTCTTCTTCTAGAAATTTCAATCTCCTCGTCAACAAGAACATAATAGCTATGGATTTAAGAGAAAATCCCTACCTCCTTTATATGTTTCGTTCAGCTGGGTTTTCATTTAGTTTATGAAGGCATATTTTCAGGGCTTCGTTTTTTTTCTTCTTTCAGTTGGTTTCCTCTGCAAAAAAAAAAAAAGTTCAAATCTTTTTATATGTGTTGGAAGAATTTTCAAAATATTAATTTTGATAAAGAAATCAAAATGTGTCATTTGCGTTTGCATTTGCCCAAGTGAAGTAATATGACCAAAGTTAAATGGTACAAGTGAAAATGTACCTTATCATTTGAAGGGGTACATATACTTCTATATAAATGATTTATTCTCTACGGAATGAGATTGTTCCAAGATGATCCTGCATCCAATATTCACCATTTATATATCATGTTTTCTTACACATAAAACTACTAAAAACTAATAGGGTACGATTAGTTTTTAGGAACTTTAGCCATCTGGCAAACCTTCTTTTAAGTGTTAAGGTTGGTTTTCATGAGTGCAAAACATTAAATAACAATAGCATTGTGCAGGATTTCATTGTATCCTACAGACATATTTGACTATTCCCCTTTGCACACTTAATAGTGGGGCAAATAATGTCTTTAAAAAAACTGTTGTTACAACATGCCTTAGAAGCATAAATTATTCTCTCACGATCCATACACACAAATTTGTTTTGACAATTTTAAGACATTATTTCTAATGAAAATTTCATCATAGAGAGTTATATCGGAGTTATAATGAGGACCGGTTTGACATAATACTAGTTAAAATGACAATAGAAAATCATTTTTTTTATATAACCAAAAAGTAGGTAACAACATAACATGACTTGCCCGAAAGGACCATGTCAATATTAAGTCATGCAAGGCTACCCTAGAGTAACCTAAATTATATCATCATAGCAATCAGCACCAAGAATCAAAGAACCTAGACAATGTTAGGACAAAAGAAGAAGACCGTCCCAACTTATTCTAAAAATCTAGGACTGCCCTACGTAGAGGGGGATTCCCCGGGTTCAAGTAAATAATAGACCACACTATTTAAAAGGGACCCAAGGCTTAAAGACAAAATCAAGACCTAAACCAACCTTCATAACTAGGAAAGTCCAAGGACTACGCCCAAGAAATTGAGGAAAAAAGCCCAAACCCAAAAACCATAACTCTGCCCAGCCATTCCTGACATCTGCAGTCCTTTCAAAACCGCCATTATCACAACGGATATACCAAACCACTTCTGATAAACTGTCATAGTCATCGCTAGTGGAGGATAGACCGCCACTGTCACCGCCTGAAATAGAAAAAATTGTCGACAAAACCCGGCCGCCACAGCCAAGCGCAGCTATACCTTCGCTGCGATTCCAATCCTCAAGAGGAAAGAGTGATGCATTCCAGTCCACCGAAGAGTACCTTGGAATCCAGGCCACCCATCAAGTACCAGCCTGAGCTAAAAGTGGAACAAGAAAAGCAACGGCTCCACGAGAACACCGCAAACAAGAAGGAAAAAGCTAAAGCCTCTGTGGCTTCCCGTGGGAGGAATCTCACAGCACCGCAACCCTGAGCCAATGAGAAATCAACATGTCATGAACGACATCCTGATAACTCAGTAACCCGAAACCGTAAGGCCTTTTGGGTTTAGGTTGTTAGTTTTAAAATCTTTGTGCAAATCATTCTAGCAACCCAACAACATAATTTTCAAAAGCGGAATATAAAATAGGTTATAAATCTTGGGCTCACAATACAGTATGGAAAATAGTTCACTAAGTAATTACAACTATGAGAGACACATCCCAGGGTTATGGGACTCTCGAATTTATATAAGCAAGTTGGAAATAAATAAATATATGAATTTAGCGGCTCAAAGTCCGACCAAGGATTAAAACCTTAATTTGATAAAGTTCGGGAAGAATACACCAAGCCGGCCATTTGCCTCCTTGTATGCTCCTCGACCAATGCTTAAAACCTGCACACTGTTGTAAGGGTGAGCTTTCGTCCCCGCTTGCCCAATAAGAGCCGACCATACCATGCTAGGTTTGAAAATAATATACATGAAATATTTACTACATGATATTGTGCATGTTTTTTTTTTTAAACACTTAAAAAGTCGGCAATCATAAATATTTATTTTCTTTTCTAAAACATATACAACATGCTAAATCAGGCTGAGCTTAGAGATACTCACATGCAGGATTTACAACTCACATGTGACCGAAACCCTGATTTCCTGTACCCGGCAAACTAGGTCAATTGCCATTCATAGCCAATTCCATCAATATCATTCATTTACTTTCCTTACCGGCTATAGGCAACGAGAGTGTCCATTCAGTGGCCTAATGCCATATGACGTCACTGTCGATTCCCTGCATACACTACTAAGATGACATGGGCTCGACACAACATATGGTCATATCGCCTCTGCAGAGGTTCACGGTTTCGACACCGTAGCAAGCATCATGCTCCTATCACTCTCAGGTCACAACAATCATATCATATAATCAACATTTAATGCAAATGAATCATCAAGGGCATCGACCATGACATCCACAAATATTTTGCAACCAACATAATAGTATATAAGCATATACGTACATACACATAAAATCACTAACAAGATAGAAACGAATCATCCCACCTAGGAATGGAGTGCTCGTCCGCACTTTGGTTCGCTCCCTACTTTCTAGCATTCGTCCAATTCCAAATGCACACGCTCGAGTCTTTTGAAATAAATTCAAGCTAATGAGTAACTTCACATCATTATAACTTAATTAATCAAACAACCAAAGTTTTGATGTAATTTCTTTGAAGTCCAACGAATTATCCTTTAATCGAAATGATGGTCTAGAACTTATTGTTTGGACCCAAAATGAGCATTTTGGTTTGACAAAGCGTGTCTTGGAGAAATTGAGCCAATATCAGTGGCTCACATATATATTTTCGATAAGTTCAAAAATATATTATTAAGAGGCTAAATAAGGCCTACCAAACATGGAAATGAAAAATCAACTTTAGCACATTTTCCTACTTCGGCTAGGAGAAAACGAGCTAGACAAGAAATGAGGGATGGCGGACTAACCATCCGAACTCCAAATGAGTTGAAACTTTCCAGATTAATTCTAGACATCCCATTGATCATTTCTTATGAAGAGTGCCAAAGCCCGTTCGGAGTGGAAAACCTTCAAACAAACAGTCCAATTTTCTGCAGAAGCAAAACTTGGAAACTGGACCTGTAAGAGGTCCAGCAGCATTTCCGGCCCAACCACATGGAAATAAATTCTGAAATTTTACCACAATAATCTACATTCATGGTGGATCATTTCATATGAAGAAATCGAAGGTTGAATCTGAGTTCTTAGTGGAGATAAAAATTGAGGGATAAGGGAGCAGAAAATGACTTAAACCTAACAAATTCCATTAAGTGTTTAAGTATTCAAAACCTAACATTCCATTAATGTTTAAGTGCTAAAACCTAACCCATTATGAGTTGTTTAAAGGCCAAATAGTGTTGCTTGGTAGCCTATAAATAGAGGCTACAACATAGAACAATTCACTCATTCACACATCAAAACATCTCTAAGATGATCTAAGTTCTCTCTAGAGCAAACCTCTCTAAGAGCAACTCCTCTCCTTCTCTTTCTCTTATCGGTGATCACACTCCTAGTCCTAGTCTTCTCGGAAGCCGACTTTCAGTGCCACCAAACCTTCTGTCAAAGTGCTTCGGTCCTAGTCTCCTCGGGAGCCGACGGTAGTGCCGCGACCACAACGGTTACAGAACCAGTCAAGCAAGGGTAACGCCCTAGCAACCCAGCCAAGCTAAAGTCACGCTTTAGCAAGTACTTCTCTCTACTTCCCGGTGATTTCGCTCTGCTTAACCTACAACGTTAAGTATCGACTTGGTGACACAAGACAAAGTCCTCCAGCACGAGGCACAAAGAATCCTGCGACGAGGTTGGTGCTCTCCTCGTCCACAGTCGTTTGAAAGAAGTCAGGTCAAGGGACACCCCCAACGACCGCACCCGAACGGTGCTGGCACGCCCGCGCAGAAAAGAGACTGTTGACCAGCTGCAACAAAATTGGAGCCAAACATTTTGGCACGCCCAGTGGGACAATCTGGATAACACTAGAGTCTTTTTGTGTTCGCCATCATTGGGATGTCAGGGGAAAATCTTTACCAAAAGAAATTCCTAAAGTGACAAGATGGCCAATTGATGACGAGTTCGAACCACTCATCATTCCACCAGATGCTAGCCTGGATGAGAGGCTTCGCATCCTTACACTGCATAGTGAAAATTATGGGAAGCATCTGGCAGCTTCGATCGCGAAAAGGGAACAACGAATTTGCGAGTTGGAGCAGCGAATGAATCAGAATGCTCAGAAAGCTAAAGAGCAGTCACAAAAGCTTTTCTCGAGCAGAGACAAACAGACTGCCCAACCTGCCGCGAACATCACATCTGAGTTCACGACCTTACGCGAGGAAGGTTCTACCTTGGCTAATTCGCATCAAGGCGAATTCGAACGTCAAAAATCTGCACGCGAAGAGGTTGTTTCTGAGACTAACTTGCCTATAGGTGGCAATCAACCTAAGGGTCTCACTGGTGAGTCACAGCCTTACACAGAGGCTGTGCATGGAAAAGGTCATCAACAAGGTTGTTCTTCTGACAATACAATTGTCTTTGAACAAATATCTAATTTCTCCACTGATCAAGCCAAATACGTGGCTACTGATCAGATGCATGGGGGGCAAGATATGACCCATGATCATCCCTTTGATCAAGAGAAGATGGCGACAGTTGGCGACAAAGCCGATCTTGGGACACCGTCATCTCCCGAATTGCAAATGAAGATCATGCTTCGTCAACCAACAAAGATACTTGGGGGGCAAGATTACTCCTCCTACGAGCCAAATTGCTTCCAATTCTTCGACGCGAAGTATCTTTGTTCTTTTCCTACAAGCTCTCACAGGAGAGATTTTTACCCTACAAATTTTGATACATCGGAGCTCCAATTCTTCGACGCGAAGTATCTTTGTTCTTTTCCTACAAGCTCTCACAGGAGAGATTTTTACCCTACAAATTTTGATACATCGGAGCTTGGAGTGAAGCATAGATGGCCTCCCCCGTGGTCTTCTAGAAGTTAGCCAAACAAGGTGCTGCTAGCTCCTTTCTTTGTTTTTTAATTTCTTGTCAATTTTCAGTTTTTTACTTTTATTTTCGTCATTTATCAAAAAAAAAAAAAAACAAAAACAAAAACAAAAACAAACAAAAAAAAAAAAACAAAAAACAAAAATAGAAAAAGAAAAATACAAAAAGAGTTTCAAATTTGTGTGTCGCGGAGGATGCAAAAGTTGTGTTCTTGCCTAAACAGTGCCTTGAACTTTCTGATATACTTAGAGGGCATTGGTTTTGGCCTGGGCACATATACAAGAGGCATTTAATATGCCTAATATGGAATCAGTCAAGCCAATAAAAGTGGCTTTTGGAGCAACAACATTATAAGAGCAGTGCTGATTCAAGACCTCTTCAGTCAAGACGGAGACCTTTGACTTCGAGGTCTGGGGGGCAATGTTTGGACCCAAAATGAGCATTTTGGCCTGACAAGGCACGTCTTGGAGAAATTGAGCCAATATCAGTGGCTCAAGCTATATATTGTCGACAAGTTCGAAATATATATATTTAGAGGCTAAATAAAGCCTACTATGGAAGCATGAAAAGTCAACTATAGCACATTTTCCTACTTCGGTTAGGAGAAACCGAGCTAAACAAGGAAGGAGAGGTGGCAGACTGACCAAATGAACTCGAAATGAGCTGAAACTCTGCAGATCCATTCTAGACAGCCCAAGAATCATTTCTTATGAAGAGTGCCAGAGCTAGCTTTGAGTGGAAGGCCTTCAAATAATCAGTCCAATTTTCTGCAGAAGCAAAACTGGAAAACTGGACCTGTAAGAGGTCCAGCAGCATTTCCGGCCCAACCACATGGAAATAAATTCTGAAATTTTACCACAACAATCTACATTCATGGTGGATCATTTCATATGAAGAAATCGAAGGTTGAATCTGAGTTCTTAGTGGAGATAAAAATGGAAGGATAAGGGAGCAGAAAATGACTTAAACCTAACAAATTCCATTAAGTGTTTAAGTATTCAAACCTAACATTCCATTAATGTTTAAGTGCTAAAACCTAACCCATTATGAGTTGTTTAAAGCCAAATAGTGTTGCTTGGTAGCCTATAAATAGAGGCTACAACATAGAACAATTCACTCATTCATACATCAAAACATCTCTAAGATGATCTAAGTTCTCTCTAGAGCAAACCTCTCTAAGAGCAACTCCTTTCCTTCTCTTTCTCTTATAGGTGATCACACTCTAAGTCCTAGTCTCCTCAGGAGCCGACTATCAGTGCCACCAAACCCTCTGTCAAAGTGCTTCGGTCCTAGTCTCCTCGGGAGCCGACTGTAGTACCGCGACCACAACGGTAACGGAACCAGCCAAGCAAGGGTAACGCCCTTGCAAACCAGCTAAGCTAAAGTCACGCTTTGGCAAGTTCCCTCTACTTCCCGGTGATTTCGCTCTGCTCGACCTACAACGTTGAGTATCGACTTGGTGACACAAGATAAAGTCCTCACCACGAGGCAAAGAAGACCCCCACGACGAGGTTGGTGCTCTCCTCGTCTACAGTCGCTCAAAAGAAGTCAGGTCAAGGGACACCCCCAACGACCGCACCCGAACGGTGCTGGCACGCCCACGCAAGAAAAGAGACTGTTGACCAGCTCAAGAAAAACTGGAGCCAAACATTTTGGCACGCCCAGTGGGACATCAGATACAGCATACGGCCAGATATTCACCATTGGGAAGTCAGACGATAACCCTTACCAAAGGGTTTACGTCAACTGCCTGAAACACAAGACCTCCAGTTACAGCCCGCACTCTCGTGTAGACTGTCGTGGTCTTTCTGAAGAACAAGTAACTCAAAGATTTTCTCTCAACTTGCAATCACCAGACTTGTCAACTGAGCAGGGAGGAAGTCAGCCGCCCGCTACTGAGGACAAGAATTCTGTTACTAGCAAGGTGGCCAATGTCCCCGTTACCACAGTAGTTGCTGCGGTTAGCGAAACAATTGAGAGCGATGAGTTCACCCCCCTCGTCATCCCAGAGGATGCTAGCATCGATGAACGACTCCGCATCCTTACGGTCAACAGCGACAACTATAGGAGGCACCTGGCCACGTCAATTGCGAGGACTGAGCAGCGGCTTCGCGATTACGATCGACGAATGAACGAGAATGCCCAGAAGGCTGAGGAGCATGCACAAAATCTTGCCAATGAAGCCAGGATTCACGCAGATAAGATTGCTGACACGAATCTCACGCAATATAAGGAGCTTCTGAGTGCTGTTAACACCTTTAACACACAAAGCAAAGATACTGCAGCTGACATCGCGGCAGTGCGCAAAGAGGGGTCCAATCTCGCGACCCAAGTTGCCATGCAGCAAGCCGAATTGGGACATGCCAAGGAGGTTCTGAATAAAGCATTGGGAGATCCCAACGCCATCCTCGGTTCCCTTGACCAACTCTCTGCATCCGGTAAGTACATTCCGCCTAATGCCCGCGAGAAGGCTATCAGCAGTATTTCCACACCCTCTGCAGCTGCCACCGCAATGTCTACCAAAACCAAGGACAAAGCGTTGTTGATTGGTGGCAAAGACAAAGCAACACCATCGATTGGGCAAAAGAGCAAAACTCTGAAGTTCGGTGACGGTACCCTGGCTGATCCTGTTGTTTTTGCTCAGTATGATAGCGATGGGGCAGAGAATGTCTACCAAGAGCTCCCAGGGAATTACTATGGGATTGATCAGACGGGCACTCCAATCAAAATCACAGCTTTGGCCAAGGATGTGTCCGCACCAGCGATTACTCTTCAACAACCCAGTATTCCTCGGGTCGTTCGCCTGGAAGATGGAACAGCAACTACTAGCCACGCGGTGCCTCCTGTGCAAACGGCCCATCAGACGGTGGCTGCACCTCCTCCTCCTGGCCCAGGTTATGTGCGACGAGAAGAGGTAGAGGAGATGATTAGGGCCGCGAACCAAAGGCCTAACTTGGAGGAGGCCTATCACGGGCCTTTCCCACCGCACATTATGCAATCACCTTATCCTAGGGGATATAAGAACATCACGTTCTCTACTTTCTCGGGAGAGGAAGTCGAAAGTGCCGCGGCCCATTTGGTCAGGTTTCGAGTACAGTGTGGCCAGTACCAGAACGATGACAACCTGAAGTGTAATATCTTCGCCACTTCTTTGTCAGGGTCTGCCTTCACCTGGTTCACTAAGCTGCAACCAGGATCTGTCGCGAGTTGGCCCGCGATGGAAAAGTTGTTTAAAGAAACCTTCGGGACTATCGAGCCGGAGGTAGATCTGGCTTCACTTACTCAAATGGCTCAGCAGCCAACTGAATCCGCTGTTGCATACCTTCAGCGTTTCCAGATCCAAAAAGGGAAGCTGAACGTGATTCTTCCGGAGAAAGAGCTGGTAAAGTTGGCAATCAAAGGCTTAGAGCCTCGCCAACGCAAGAAGCAGCATGGAAGCATGTTCAACTCTATGGGGGAACTGATCACAGAAGTAGGAAGCTTTGAGCATTTGCTTAGAGAAATGGACGCTGTGAAGAACTCCTCCAAAGGGACATACATTCCGGGGAAACGGAGGACTGTGACAGCAGTGGACCACTACTCAGGTTCCTTTGATCCTTACTATAGGTGTGAGGAATCCAGACTGGCAGAGGATGAAGAGTCCGAAGAGGACAAGGTAGCAGCGCTTGAGCTCACTGGGAAGAAGGCATCAACGCTAAAACAGCTGAAGCTGTGTAAAGAGCCAATGAAACTCAAGTCGGTGGTCTTCACCAAACCTGAATTCGCAAGTTACACTTATGATGCGAATAAAGCTCATGAGATCTTAGATGAGATGATCGCTGCGAAGATGGTGAAGACCGACTTCGGACCATTCCCCAAACCGGAGCAATTAAGGGGGAAAAAATACTGTAAGCTCCACAATTTGTGGAATCACAACACAGCCGACTGTGTCAGGTTGAAGGATCAGATTCAGATCTGGTTGAATAATGGTAGCTTACAGGTTGAAGCGCCAGCAACAGCTGCGGCGCTGGTAGATTTGGATCCTTTCCCAGACACTGGAGTCAACATGGTTGACGTAGTTTGGGACACAAAGGATCAACAGAGGCTGAGCCCAAATCGTACCACTGGGGGCTTAAAAAAGGTGATGGAGCAGTCCGTGAAGCGGAGATCAAAGCCGGCTCCACCTGTCGTGCTATGTTCAAGGTGCAAGGAGGAATGCGATATCCAGGCGTTGCACGAAGAGGAAGAACATACCGTTCGCTTTGGTACTTTACCACCAATAAAGTTACCAGCACATTCTAGAAGCTTCCAACCAGGTAGTCTGAGAATGCACGCTGGGTCAGGAACTTCTTCTCCAAGGGACTCTAATTTGTTCAAAAAATTGAAGGTTGTGAGGGAAGAAGAAAGAGCAAACGAGCGGTCAGACGTTATGACCAGACCGTATATTCCTCCGGTGTCGACGTCCACTATCAAGGAAGGGAGATGGTATACCCAGAAGAAGGGCAAGGCAGTGGAAATGAGCTCTTCAAGGAAGAGAAAACTCCAGCGGAGGTTTGGAGAAGCAAAGCGAACCTTGGAAGCGCTGGATCAGGGGTTGATTAAACCATCGCAGTTGGTGAGATCTCCAGAAGAATACCAGAGACAGGTGGAGGCACTGACCTCCAAAAGGTTCATCGCCCCGCGGGTTCTCCAGCGGCTTCCTAAGATGTCGCAACGAGCTTCAAACACCAGCGCTCGCCAGAAGGAAAGTCAGGAGAAGTCCCTAGCTCCCGCGAAGCGAGAATCACCACCAACCCGCAAACCTAGCGTTTGGCTTAGAATATCTCTCGAAGGAAGAGATAGCGAGCCTTCAATATTTGACAGGCTGGGGAGCAAAGACAATCGGTCCGCGACTGTGCAGTGGAGGCCTAAGAAAGTTCAAAGTTTGTTGGTCGCTCTCCCAAAGGAAGTGCCAGCGGCGAAACAAATTTCAGAGTCGCTGAACCAGGTTCCCATAGTACAGGAGCACGAACAAGCCAAGGCGGTAATCCCCGCAGAGGAATCATGGGATGCTTTCATGGCTAAACTGTTCAACACCGAAATCCCAGCAGATGAACCCAAGCTCAATCTTGATGATGACATGGACGAAACAGAAATGGTGGATACCTCTTGCAATATGGTTTATGTGCTCCCTGCTAAGTATGCCTTACCAGTTGCTGCACAGGAATGCGTAGAAGCTGACGCGATTGGAGAACAGCAGTTGCAGATCACTTCAGCCGCAACAACGCAGTTGAAAGAAGCAGTGTTCCTTGAGACCGAAGATGCTAACAGCAAGGGTTTCTTCATGAGCTTCACAAGACCCACACCGGCCATGGTGCAACACATGCGACCTTTGTATATCACAGCAGAAATTAATGGGACTAAGGTCAGCAAGATAATGATTGATACCGGCGCGGCTGTGAATGTCATTACTACCAGAACCATGCATCTGCTAGGGATCAAGAAAGAAAAGATCCAATCCACGTCCCTTACGCTAAAGAACTTCGCGGGGACTTTGACCAAAACATTGGGTTTGATTTTCCTAAAAATCAAGGTGGGTCCCGCGGAAGGCGTTTATGCGTTCTTCGTTACGGATTGTTACGCGGCCTACAGTGCCATCCTGGGAAGAGATTGGATTCATCGGAGCTATTGTGTTCCGTCAACACTCCACCAAGAGTTGATCATGTGGAACAGGGTGACAGATAAGGCTGAGATAATTAAAGCAGACCCTCGCCCTTTCCCTGTTTCCGCGAATTACGTAGATGCCAGGTACTATTTTGAGCCAATTACTCCATTGCAAGTCAGTAACATCGACAACAAGGGCCGCCCCACAGGAGTGACGGCTTCTGAGTTGGCACAGTGGGGGCTCACGCTTGCAAAAGAAGACCTAGCGAGGCCCGGCCATGCTGTGCCCCACGCAATGGATAATTAATGGATTACGACCTTCCAGAGGAAGGGGTAGAGGCCTTCCACTCCTTGTACGATAGGTTATCTTCGTACATAGTGGAGAAAGAGGCCTATGATCGAGTCGCAACATTAGAAGTGGTTAGCGAAGAAATATCTGGAGCTTTTCATTTATAAAATCTTAGAGAAATGAGCTTTTCATCTCAAGGACCTGGATGGAGTTGTCCATCATAACCCTATCAATGGCAGATACTTGAAGAAATACTTTCCCAATGTCTGGGACTTGGAGGAGTCGTAGACAGTTTCTTCGCATAAGACATGGGGGGCACGCTAAAGTTCTGATCTCCTACAACCTGCCCAAGTTTCGCCAGATCCATGGGGGGCAATAAAGTTGGCAAAGGAAGCATCAGTTCATAACAAAGGCAATCCAGATTGTGGCATTCAAGCTTTATGGCCTATTTAGAGGCCTATATGGAATCAGTCAAGTATTATCAGTCAAGCCAATACAAGTGGCTTTGGAGCAACGATGTTATAAGAGCAGTGCTGATTCAAGACCTCTTCAGTCAAGACGAAGACCTTTGACTTCGAGGTCTGGGGGGCAATGTTTGGACCCAAAATGAGCATTTTGGTTTGACAAAGCGTGTCTTGGAGAAATTGAGCCAATATCAGTGGCTCACATATATATTTTCGATAAGTTCAAAAATATATTATTAAGAGGCTAAATAAGGCCTACCAAACATGGAAATGAAAAATCAACTTTAGCACATTTTCCTACTTCGGCTAGGAGAAAACGAGCTAGACAAGAAATGAGGGATGGCGGACTAACCATACGAACTCCAAATGAGTTGAAACTTTCCAGATTAATTCTAGACATCCCATTGATCATTTCTTATGAAGAGTGCCAAAGCCCGTTCGGAGTGGAAAAC
Organism: Rosa rugosa; assembly: GCF_958449725.1. Taxonomy (NCBI): domain Eukaryota; kingdom Viridiplantae; phylum Streptophyta; class Magnoliopsida; order Rosales; family Rosaceae; genus Rosa; species Rosa rugosa. Next base: position 22,500,850 of record NC_084826.1, read on the forward strand.
CTTCAAACAAACAGTCCAATTTTCTGCAGAAGCAAAACTTGGAAACTGGACCTGTAAGAGGTCCAGCAGCATTTCCGGCCCAACCACATGGAAATAAATTCTGAAATTTTACCACAATAATCTACATTCATGGTGGATCATTTCATATGAAGAAATCGAAAGTTGAATCTGAGTTCTTAGTGGAGATAAAAATTGAGGGATAAGGGAGCAGAAAATGACTTAAACCTAACAAATTCCATTAAGTGTTTAAGTATTCAAAACCTAACATTCCATTAATGTTTAAGTGCTAAAACCTAACCCATTATGAGTTGTTTAAAGGCCAAATAGTGTTGCTTGGTAGCCTATAAATAGAGGCTACAACATAGAACAATTCACTCATTCATACATCAAAACATCTCTAAGATGATCTAAGTTCTCTCTAGAGCAAACCTCTCTAAGAGCAACTCATTTCCTTCTCTTTCTCTTATAGGTGATCACACTCTAAGTCCTAGTCTCCTCAGGAGCCGACTATCAGTGCCACCAAACCCTCTGTCAAAGTGCTTCGGTCCTAGTCTCCTCGGGAGCCGACTGTAGTACCGTGACCACAACGGTTACGGAACCAGCCAAGCAAGGGTAACGCCCTAGCAACCCAGCCAAGCTAAAGTCACGCTTTAGCAAGTACTTCTCTCTACTTCCCGGTGATTTCGCTCTGCTTAACCTACAACGTTAAGTATCGACTTGGTGACACAAGACAAAGTCCTCCAGCACGAGGCACAAAGAATCCTGCGACGAGGTTGGTGCTCTCCTCGTCTACAGTCGCTCAAAAGAAGTCAGGTCAAGGGACACCCCCAACGACCGCACCCGAACGGTGCTGGCACGCCCACGCAAGAAAAGAGACTGTTGACCAGCTCAAGAAAAACTGGAGCCAAACACTTATATTTGTACATATTTCCTTTAATATATAAAATCTACTATCCATTACCAAATAATCCAAATGATATAGCATTTGAATCATCTAGGATATGGTGATCATACTTAGCACTTTGACCTTCATTTCTTTAACATTTCTACTTTAAGAAAACAAATGACAATTTCCATCCTCGAATATTCCATTAAATAGATTTCTCTCAATTTCGGGATTGGAGAATTTAACAAAGCAATGATCCATAATTAAATTTTAGGTCAACTCATTAATAGACCTTCTATTTTATTGGTACACCTTAGTTTCCTTAACTTCCCTTTTAATCGTCAAAGGACTTACTAAACAGATTTCTTATTGAGTTCGGTTCAATAATCTTTAATCAATATAACTTCATTTTGGATATCAATTTCATATGAACTTGAGCAATTTACACTTTCTTTATCAATAACTAACTCACTTCTTTTCTTACAATCGTAGTATCCGGAATGATAGTTATAGACATTGTCATTAATTGATTAAAGATTTCTTATTGAGTTCGGTTCAATAATCTTTAATCAATATAACTTCATTTTGGATATCAATTTCATATGAACTAGAGCAATTTACACTTTCTTTATCAATAACTAACTCACTTCTTTTCTTACAATCGTAGTATCCGGAATGATAGTTATAGACATTGTCATTAATTGCTTACAGCCTTAAGCAAACTACTCTTATTCATCACAAATCCAACATTACCCTTTTTCATATTTTAAATCAACCAAGGGCAGTTTCATATCAATTCATTCCATTCAGCAACATATCAATCTCACCATCAACTCAATATTCTGATTAACTACAGCATTATATGATCAGCAAACTTAGACCCTTACCATTCTTCATTTCTAGACTAGCTCATTTAACATGGTTGTACTTCACCACCATCATCCATTCGAACCTCTAACAAAAAAAAAAAATGCAATCAATATTTAACACTCAACCAATTTCACAACCAGGACAGAGTTCGAGGTCCTTACCCTTTTCTCGATTTCAAAATAATCTCTAAAATCGATTCATCAACTCCAATTACCTTAATGAAAAATCTTATTGGCGAAAAATTATATTCGAAAATTAAATAAAATTTCCAGGGCCTCACACTCTACTCTCCTTAAATTAAACCTTCAAAATTTGCCCAATGCATGACATGAGAGAGGTTATTTCTTTTCACCTCGGACTCGAATGTGCACAGGATATAGTTTTACTTTCCCTGAATGCTTTTTGAACCTTCACCTTTCACATGGTCTACCTTACTTCACTTATGGGGATGACCTTAAACTATTGAACCATTTGCTTTCGCAAATTGCAATTCTTTTCTCAATCACATTGTGTGTGTATATGCATAAATTTGATCTCATTGTCTCATCCAAATCCTCTGAGCTCAATGCTATAGACAAAGACATTATTATTTTAGCATTTATGAGTAACTCAATGAGCCTTCAAATAAACCGGGGACTAACACTTAGTCACCCACTAATCTCAATAACAGCATACTACAAAGCAGTGGCAAATCCACATATAGTGCATGAATAATCAAAAGTTATAAAGTCAGCTCAATCATAAAACAAAGTTAGTATTCTACAACAAATTGTTTCACCAACAAGTTGATACCTTGTTCCTGAACAAGAACCAAATTCAATCCCAACAGATGAAGGAAGAAATTAAGAATATTGCAAAACCGTGATGAGCCATAGCATAAAGGGCGAATCTACTCTTCGTAGAATCAACCATAGGATATCTTCTTTTCTCAGTATATTTGCTTCGGGCTGAGCCCCTACTAGTAAAAGTTGTTCCCGACAGGGGACGAAACCTGTAAGATCCTGTGTGCAGCTTAGTAGTGTTTAAAGTGACCAATCTTTCAAGGAAAACAACAGCTTAAAATATGGATTCCTAAAACTGGTGAACAATTTATACTATAAATCGACCCTTTAAAACATATACACATGTAGGCAACAAAGTCTCATTTCAATTTTGCAGGATTCAATTTCTAATAGTAAAATTTAAGTCTCAATCGAAATAGGTCATCACTAAGCCAAGCTCAGAATTCATATTCCTATAGACAAGGAATCAAACCAATCTATGTAAAGCCCATCTCTCTTTAGTAAAAGATCATGATTTGCTATACTACATTGTGCAATCAGCAAAAGACTAATCCAAATTACCAATCATAATCAATTCCTAAAGCCGAAAACCATATTAATATTCGGATACCTGCAAGGTGAACCACACAAGCCATTTTCTGAGGGGGAACCGATTTCGGAACAAGAAAAGCAACTCTCGCGTTGTGACTCTCAGGAGGCAATGCACTAAGAAGCTGCTCATCACAAGGAGTTCTGAACACCCCTTCTCGAAGACAAGCGTTCTTGCTATCCCAAACAGTCTTCCAAGTGGGCCGGACCAAAATGGGAGGCCAATTCTGCCCTGCAGCCTCTGGAAATAGCTGGTTAATCATCCTCTCCGGCAATTCAAGCTGTTTACCACCCCACCCTCTTGAAAAAAACTGAGGGCTTATCTTGGTTCTGTGCATGAATGCACCATACACATGGTCCAATACATAATGGAGCATTCCCAGCTTCGCTGCCATGTTTTTGAGACAAAACCCACAAACCCAAAAAAACAAAGCTTGCAAGAATAATGAATCGATCCGAACAAAACCCAGATGGTATTCGATATCCTAGGAACAGATAAAGAAAACCCGTAATCCAAAGTATACAATAAAAATCGAAATTGTGAAAAATTGCTCAATGTATTGCGGAGAAAAGAATTTGAATGGTTTGAAAAAGATGGGTACTAGGGATATGGAGGCATGGTGGATAGCGAAGAGATCAAAGATGAAGTTGGTGAGAGAGGAGGGAGGAGACGGGGGTCGTGAGAAAGTCGAGGGGAGATCCAAAATATGATGAAACCGAAAGAAGGGGAGAGACTGATAGCAGGAAAAAACCAAACATATTAAACTGTGGGCTTCAGAATAACAACCTTCACAACGACACGCTGGATTGGGTCCACGAGCCACCTCAGGCTTTATCCACTTTTCATTATATTTTTATGCTGTTTAATTGCTGTTTCTGTTTTTTTTTTTTTTTTTTTAAGAAAAAAATTAATTAATCCAAGATATTACGATCACGTTAGGGATGACTTCGTAAAATCCATACTACTCCAACTAGAGAAGATGACATACTCATACCCGTAAAATAGAACCAACAGTTATAGATACTCTGAGCTGATAGAGGCTCAACTCAAACAATATGAATCATCATTTCTTCTCGGCTATAGACAATCAATTTATCCCTGGAGTTCCGATACATCATTACTTAAGAAGAGACTGACCCCCTCTAACACCATATACCAAAATCACTAGTATACGTGCATGGACATGTTCTCATTATATTGACAACAAGAAAACATCGAAATTAAAGCAACTATTCCCTGGAGATGACATCATAAATTCATAATAATGACACAACCATGAAACCAAGACAACCAAATTGAGCTAAAGCTCGGCTCATCTATCTTACAAACACAAGCCGAATAAGCTAAAAATGAGTCGAATACGAATCAAACTTGAGTTGTATATATAGAGCCTATTTACTGCCCTAGAAGTATGTCAAACATGTTCAGTTACGCAACACAAACTTCTCACTTTACACGCACACACACGCATTCTCTTCTAAGGTTAATAAAGTAACGTTAACGTTAATTTGATAATCACAAAATGGATTTTAACGATTGAAACCTTTTATTCTTCCTTGATTAGTAAAGTATATAAAATTTTAGCCATCTTAGTAATTGTTTGGTCATCCAATATGATAGATAAATATAAAGTGCCAGATAGAATTGAAATGGTAAAAGTGGTTAATCAAGTAGTTAAATGATTTTTTTTTTTGTTGAAGGAAGTAGTTAAATGATTTTTTTAAATTGACTGAAATTTTGCAAGATTCACGTATTAAACAAAGTGACCTAAAAGAGTGGTCTTGATTAGCTACATTAATAGACGTTAATCTTAATTTATCGACTGAACAAAGTCACATCAAAATCGACACCTAGATGTATACTATGAAAACTTATGGCCCGTTTCGGTTTTGAAATTTGGAATACCACCAGTATCATCGTTGCGGTTAGCAGTTTAAGGCCAAAAAAAAACAAAAAGCAAAATTGTCTCCCTAGCAATCATTTGCACCTTTTTTTTTTTTTTTTTTTTGGCGCTTGAATATAAGTTGATGGTATCTGGATATTCCCATCTGTGATTCCATTCTCTAATTTTCTAGTCATATATTAACCTACTCTAATCATGGCCCTGATCGCTTGTGATAGCAACCAGGAACCAATCAAAGGAGAACAGAGAGCTGAGAACTGGAAGCTGCCCTACATGATTTTGATGGCGTCTAACGGAGTTCTCCATGATTGAATTAAGTGGACAGCAAGGAAAAGATATGGTTGCTTTCACCTTTCTTCTTCACTCGGATCCATCTCAAGGTGATATTAATTACCTCTCCAAGATTTTCTTCCTCACCCGGATCCATCTCAATGGGATATTAATTACCTCTCCAAGATTTTCTTCCTCACCCGGATCCATCTCAATGGGATATTGCCTCTCCTTGCCAATATGTTAATACTAACAAATCACCAGAAGATCACAGCGCACAACCTGCATGGACAGCAAACATGTGTAGACTTCGATGTGCATGCCTAAAAAGCAAAAGTCACCATCTCAAAGCAGAGCACATAGAAATATATAATTAAGATCATCACATGGCTTATGAATACTTTTGTGGTTAATGGAATGCCCACAACACATGTTGTACTAACATGTACTAACAATCTCTCCCTTTGGCATTTCTATACAAAACTACGCTCTGCTAATCCTAGACTCTCAGAATCTATCTTCCATCATATCCAACACTTCCATTGCTCCTGAAACAAACAAACAACATACCAAGTAAAAAGCAACTGAAATTGAATTAACCAAAGTTCAAAAACGTCAACAGTTAACATCCAACAAAAGTCACAAAAACATCAGAAATATCCAGAGAACTTAGATCATCTTCTCCCCCTTTTTGTCTAGGAATGGCAAGGGGGTCCTACTCAATACACTCAACAGGCTCAGTATCCTCCACACGAACATTCTCATCAGGAATAGCAGAAGTAGAACAAGGTAAACAAAAAAAAAAAAAATAACAACAACTCCCCCTCAAACTACTATATTCTGAGACAACTCCCCCTCAAATTGAGCTAGTAAAAAAAAATGAACTTGAATGTGACGCAGGCAATGAGTCATGACCAGATCCCTGATGAAAGTCAGTGATTATTAATGAAACGAGCAGAAGCGAAGATTTTAACAATTTACTCACTTACAGCGTTAGATACAAGAAAAATGAGTACCATGAGTAGCCAGCCAACTTAGGGAATGTAGACATGAACAAAATAGGTGCTCACAATGAATAGTGAACAAGAATCAATGTGGGGTTGTAATCCAATCGAAGTAGCCGAACTGAGGTCATAAATGAGAACAAGTTCATGTGCAAGGAATCAACTATAACATTTTTTTGTTTTTTTGTTTTTTTTTTTTCAACCTTATAACACCCTCTTTTTTTTTTTTCTTTTTTTTCTTTTTTTTTTTAAATATAAGCACAAACTTAATGACCCATGTAGCGAGTTTTACGCCAGTGACTCTCAGACCAGGTGGTCTTAAGGCATTAAGTATAACAAGGATACTCCAAGGACTTATCAACTCGAGTCACAAGTTATAATATCAACAACCACCGGGGGACCAAACCATTCCTGATTTCATGCTTACTGGTAAAACAATGTTAAGTGGTGCGACCTTGTTACCTAGCCAACCTGGGAGTCTAGTATGATCCAAGGTCTGTGTTTCACTCTTATTCCTTGATCTACTCACATGCACACTTGAATCTCTTGTGGGGATTACATCTTGGCAAAAGTTTGTCTGGACTTGAGGTTTAAAATTCTAAGTTCATTATCAAGATGATCTAAGTTCTCTGGATATTTCTGATGTTTTTGTGACTTTTGTTGGATGTTAACTGTTGACGTTTTTGAACTTTGGTTAATTCAATTTCAGTTGCTTTTTACTTGGTATGTTGTTTGTTTGTTTCAGGAGCAATGGAAGTGTTGGATATGATGGAAGATAGATTCTGAGAGTCTAGGATTAGCAGAGCGTAGTTTTGTATAGGAATGCCAAAGGGGGAGATTGTTAGTACATGTTAGTACAACATGTGTTGTGGGCATTCCATTAACCACAAAAGTATTCATAAGCCATGTGATGATCTTAATTATATATTTCTATGTGCTCTGCTTTGAGATGGTGACTTTTGCTTTTTAGGCATGCACATCGAAGTCTACACATGTTTGCTGTCCATGCAGGTTGTGCGCTGTGATCTTCTGGTGATTTGTTAGTATTAACATATTGGCAAGGAGAGGCAATATCCCATTGAGATGGATCCGGGTGAGGAAGAAAATCTTGGAGAGGTAATTAATATCCCATTGAGATGGATCCGGGTGAGGAAGAAAATCTTGGAGAGGTAATTAATATCCCCTTGAGATGGATCCGAGTGAAGAAGAAAGGTGAAAGCAACCATATCTTTTCCTTGCTGTCCACTTAATTCAATCATGGAGACCTTGCTGTCGTAAATGAAAAAGGGAAGGACATGGCAGCTAGGTTCTCCATCTTTCTATCATGGAAATCTTGCTGTTAAAGAAAAGGTTTCGATCTAGCCTTGCTGTTAATCTTAATATCCACTCAGTGCAATCATGAAGACCTTGCTGTCAAAGATAGAAGTAGGGAGCAAGTGCATCTGGACCTCGTGGTCTTACTCCAACCGAGCTGAAAAAACTTGGTTATTGTTCCTCCTATATATATAGGAGTTCTGTGGTTTTTTGAGGTGGGGTGTCTGAGTTCAAAGTTCAAGAGATTAAGTTAGTCATGAGTATATTTCATTCTTGATATTCTCTTGTATTAAACACCGATGAGTTCAGTTGAGAAAATCAACTATGTTTGAGTTTTCAAGACCGATGTTTTCAAGACAAGTGGAGCACATTTAGAAGCTGTAGACAAATTACTGAGAGGTAGTTCAACTGGCTAAAAGAGTTTAGCTAGAGATAACCGAGTCCAGAGTTATCCGAGAGGTTGTAGTGTACCTTGTATTTTGTTTACTATTTTATAGTGTGTGCTTAAGCACTTGGCCCGAGGCCCGCAGTTGTTTACCTCACTTTTGAGGGTTTTACTGCGTAAACATTTTCCTGTGTTCTTTACTTTTCTGTTATTTATTCTTATGTTTGCATATGGTAAATGCTTTATACTGTTGGTTAGGGATAGATAGGTTTTTCCAATCCCTCAACAACGTCCAGGAAAATTGATTGCAAATAATTGTTAATTGACTATTCACCCCCCCTCTAGGCCATTCTAGTACTTTCATTTGGTATCAGAGCAGGTCACTAGTTCTCCTAGTGAGATCTGTAGGGTGTCTAGAATGGATAGAGATAGAGAACGTTCTGGTTGTATAAACTGTCCACCTTTTTTTGATGGGAATGATTATTCTCAGTGGAAAATTATGATGCAAGCCTTCTTACATTCACAGGATGAACATATCTGGAATATTGTTGAACTTGGGTGGGAGGTTCCTACAAAGGAAACTAAGTCTAAAGAGAGTGAGAGTTCTGCTTCCATAAAAGAACCTAAGTCTAGGCAAGATTGGTCTATAGCTGAAGTGCGTGACTTTAACAATGATGTTAAAGCACGGCACAGCTTGTATACGGCTCTTTCTATGAAAGAAAAGAAGCGTATTGGAACTTGTAAGACTGCGAAGAAGGCATGGGATCTTCTTCAAATGACTTATGAAGGAAACAAGAAAGTTAGGACTCAGAAACTTCAGAAATTAATTTCTGAGTTTGAGACAATGACTATGGGAGATGATGAGTCCATTGATGATTTTCATTCTAGGCTTATAAATGTGACGAATGAGTGTGATAGTCTTGGTGATCCAATTGCTGAGAATAGGATTGTAAAGAAATTCCTTAGGTCCTTACCTTTGAGTATTCAAAATAAACAAACTGCCATTGAAGAAGTTTAGGATTTAGATACCTATACCTTAGATGAACTTCTTGGGAATCTTCAAACTTTTGAAATGAAAATCAGGCCAGATAAGAAAGTAAAAACCATTGCCTTGAATGCTGTTAGGAAAGTGGATGAAAAGCCAAAAGAGTTAGTAAAGGAAAAGGATAGTGACTCCGATTTTACTGCTGAAGACTTTGCTCTCTTAACCAAACATTACAAAAAGTTTTTAAGATCTGGTAATTCGTTTCAAAATTCCAAGAACTTCTCTGGGTCTAGTTCTAGGAGAAATATGAGCGGTGACTATTCTTCTGAAAAAGACACTAAAGCTAGGTTTACCTATAAGAAACCTTCTGTTGATAAACCTAAGTGTTTTGAGTGTCAGGGTTTCGGACATCTTGCGGCAGATTGTGGAAATAAGAGATTCAAGGCTCGTTCAAATAAGGCTATGAACACAACCTGGAGTGACTCTGAGTCTGACACTCAATCTGAGTGTGGTGAAGACAACGTTGCCTTAACTGCTGCTCTTCATCCTTCATCCTCATGTGAGTATGAAGAAAAGGATCTTGATGATGAAGAAACAAATGATCAAGCCATGGCTGACAAATACCAAGAAATGTGTAGAGCCTCGACCAAAATGTTGAAGCTAAATCAATCCTTGAGTGAAAAACTTTGTCTGGTAGAATAAGAAAAGGAGGGGATTGCTAAGCACATGCAATCCTGCACAAAAAACTGGGAGATCGAGAAGTCAGTGTATGTTGGGCGTATAAAGAGCTTACAAGATAATTTGGATACTCAAATTAGTCTTGTTAACTCATTGTCTTCTGAAAAACTAAGCCTAGAACTTTCTTTGAAAGAATCTCAAGAAAAATTTTTAAAGTTTTCAATAAGTTCTGACAAAGTTTCAAAAATGATAGGCATTGGAAAAGTTGGAGGGGACAAGAAGGGAATAGGATTCTCTGACAGCACTTTTTTCAAGGACTCAAAACCTATCAGGTTTGTGAAAGAAAAAATGACTCCTAAGAATGAATTTCCTCCTCCTTTTAAAAGGTTTGTTCCCGTATGTCACTACTGTGGTATACTTGGTCACATTAGACCCAGGTGTAATCGTCTCAAGAAACACTTTCAAGTATCCAGTGTGTCTAAAAGGTCAGTTCAAAACATGTCCTTGCATGACAAATTGAAAGAACATTTGAAAGAAGTTAACAGGATTACAAAGCTGTTTTCAATCCCAAAGTCTTCAACTCCAAAATCAAAACAAGTCTGGGTAGAAAAAGGTTCACACTCTTGTCATGTTGCTTCTGTAAATATTCCTTCCTCTGATTTATCTGTGTTTGATAATACTTGTTTGCATCAAAAGGATTCAGATTTTATTGAAGCAACGTGTCTTGTTGCCTTAACTGTTTTAGCAGCAAGAAGGGCTGATACTTGGTACATTGATAGTGGTTGTTCTAGAACATATGACAGGTGACAAAAGCTGGTCACTTCTTTCTCAGATGAGTTCACATGTGGATCTGTTACTTTTGGAGATGGAAGGAAAGCAAAGGTAATCGGTAAAGGGAGTGTTTGCACACCAGGTATTCCCAACTTACAGAATGTTTTATATGTGGAAGGGTTGCATTCAAATCTGATCAGTGTGAGTCAAATGTGTGATGATTATGAAGGTGTTTATTTCAACAAAGATAACTGTGTTGTACTTGATAATGCTGGCAAAAGTATCATGGGAGGAAAGCGGTCCAAAGATAATTGTTTCTGCATACATGCAAATGAAACTAACATGTCTCAGGTGTGCATGAAGATAAA